>NC_071295.1:5782575-6085606 GCF_027563975.2 Plodia interpunctella
TATGGATCTGAGTGATCCTTGATTATGACTGTCATGGCCTTTCCCGTGTGTTGCAGCACTTCTATCCCTCCTTGCCAACGATCCATGCTCAGTTCTAAACAAACATATATATACAGTTACACCATCAAGACTACTTGTCGAGAAATATATTTTTTAAATTTACTACCGATACTTACTGTCGATGTTTAGAAGATGTCCTCAACTTAGTTTGACGCGCGTGACTAGTCTGGACTACTGTGTAAGGGATTTCTTTCAGTTGCTCCTCGGTCATACCAGTCGTATCAACTAAAGAAAATTCTAAATGCTGCTTCAGTTCATTTGGTAGCCACTTCTTGTCATTGGGAGACCCTGACCGCGACCTAACAAAATATTTATTATTATTAAATTTATCAAATTACTATATTAAATTGGAAGAAGAACAAATCCAACTATATATTTACCGATGTTTTCTGTGTCTTCTATGTCTATGTGATGATCTATGTGTTCCAGTGTCTGGTTCCATTTGAGAACGACGAACGCTTGCAACCTAAAAGAAGACGTTAAATGAGAGGGCCATAAAAATGCACATTGACTTTATATAGTTTATTAAAATAAAATGTATGTGTGTATTCGGTTAGGAAGCTTATACCTGTACTCCACTTCCAGCATTCGTCTGCCTAAGAACTTCTTTCCATTGTGATTCTGATTCGATAAGTTCATATTCTCTGTAAAAATAACAATTTTACTTTTTATAAAAAGAACACGAGCTCGTTTGACTATTCATCATTCTAAACTCCTCATTGGATAATACACTTGGATGTTTGACATTTATTCATAAAACGAACACAAATATCAATTAGGTAACTAAAATTAAGCTTTCAAAAAAGGAACACATGTCTTATCAACTTACTTGGGGTCAGGGTGCGAGTCGTCCCTCTCAGAGCCGGACTCATGCTTGTGTCGCGAGCGATGTCGGCGATGCTTGCGGCCGGATCGACCCGAACCCCGCGACAGCTCGCTCTCCGCGTCCGATTGCTGCCGGCGAGACCGGTGTTTGTGCCTAATGATAATTAAAATTTTTGTGTTTTATGAGAATTGGTTGACAGACAACAACATAACGTGTGAAATAAATTATGATCCTTACTTTCTATTAGTTCTCGAGTCATTAGAACTCTGAGAATCTACGGAGGCGGATCGGTGTCTAGGAGCTGGTGGAGGCCTGGTGGCTGAGGGGGACGCGGAGTACAGTCCACGTCGCGTCGGGGCCGAGCGCGTGGACCGCGGAGACCCGCCGAGAGGGGCCATGGCCGGTGGAGGAGCCGGTTCGCCACTTATTCTATATTCAAATACTTATTTATTTTCATTTTCTAAGAAATCATTTCAAATTCAGAATAAATATTATTTTATCATTCACAGCATAATAATGTTGCCTTTCACGTTTTGGAAATATTTACTGAATGTCAAATCATACTTACGAGTTAGGTCTGTGAACTGAGGTAGGTTGTTTAATTTCTGGAGGGCAGTCTTTTATTCTCAAGTCTTCTAGCTTAGGAACTGAAAAATATAGACTTCTTGCAATAGTGAAACATAGATATCTTGTAACCGACATATCAACTATTTATTATTTATTTACTAAAAGTTTATTGCACTCAAAATACATTTGACCAAATACGAGTACAACTTAATGATAAGGTTTTTTAGCCAGTTTCCATAACAAAACCTAATAAGCAATGATATCAGTAAATTCTCAAAGGTTAGTTACCGTCATGCAGTGAAGAGTGCGAGACGTGCGAGGGTCGGGAGATGCGCCGCGACGGAGTGCGTGTGAACGCGGGAGGAGGTCGCGGACGCGTGCCTCGGCCACTAATAACAAAAACAACTACTTAGCTAAATATCTCGTTTAGGAATTGATTTTTTTTTCAACCTATAATAGACAGTACAACGAGTACATGAAACTAGAACAAGAACAAGATATTTGTTGCTCAGTCTTACGTCCGAGGCAAAAATATCGGCAGAGGCGTGAAGAACGCGTGATGGTTTGAACAACGCAGCAAGCTGACCGTAATTGGTGACTCGACGCAGAATATTGCTAACAATGGTATACCTGTTTCTTAGTCTCGTGCCCAAGGCGAAGATGTCAGCAGAGGCAGGTGAGGTCTGCTGCAGTCTGAAGAACGCATGATGGTCGGAGCAACACCGCCAGAGGTGGCGGCACGCTGACCTCGTTGGTGACTCAAAGCCGTATGTCACGGTGTCATTCTAGGACAACATTTGAAATATATGTACAAAAAATATTGCAGCTTAATAGAAATTAGCGATCAGCCAATCGGATTAAATATGAATTAAATTATGGATTATATGGCCGTACGAAACCCAAAAGACACTCAACATTTTCAACAGCATTTAACTAACTTCAAACAGAAATACATAGCGGCTCTGAAAGCATTGTCATTAAAATCTACCATAAAGTTTACTTATGTAACTTAAATCCTTTCAGGGGATTTAGATTTCATCACAATTTTCGCAATGGGAAGGTAACATTAATAACGTTGGTATTGTGCAGACGAATTTGCATAATTCCCTCAGTCAGACGTCTGCTATCTAATGATACATTCATAACTTAAGAGCTCTATTAAGAACAAATGCATATTTAATTAGGTTGTTGTTTTATACGAGTAAGACACTATTAAGATATTTAGGAGTGTGTAACATGTTGTTATTGCATGCTTATATGGACAAAACCAGCATGATACGAAATAAAATATTATTCCAGGACCCTTGTGTTTATTCAGAAAGAGTATAATAAACGCTTTTATTTGCACTATCAGGAATCAGAGCCAAGAGAATACTTGACTTTTTGCATCAAACCATTTCAGAAAACTGAAAGTTTTGACAATACAAACAAAAAGTGTTTTATGGCAAAAGTTGGTATCACTATCCAGATGCGATGCCCAGAGCGTAGTAAATACCAACTCAGTTGTACGCGACTTTATCTGTAATTGCCTCCTAGCGAATGTCTTTCAAGGAAGCGTAAAAGGTGGACTCCCATCTCGCACTAGCATTCAAAGTGCGCTATCAGTACGAGCGATCCGGACGAAAACCGGGTCAGGTGAGCCGGAGCTTATGTTTATTTATTTGCAATGCTAGTTTAACTCGGAAGGAGGTTCTTACGTTTTTGTCCGCTATGCGAAGCATGAAGTAACGCCCCTTGTAGTAAAGTTTCGAGACGCGAGGCCAGTAGTAGTTGGCTACTGTATGTTTGCCTCGTAATAGCAAAAGACCGCTCGGCGCCAGTCCCAGGAAATATTCCACGTTATCTTCGCCCTGTTAAGCATATATGGAAAATTTCATATTTGCATTGCATATCATAAAAATAAAATTAATATAGTAGTAATACGTAGAGAAACTTAAAAAAAATAAAAAGCACCTACCAGAACCGGATGAAGGTCTACGCCATACATGTCCAGCCATTTTACTTTATCCAGGTAGCTCAACTCCGCTTGCGCCGGAGATATCCCCCTGCAAGACAGTGTAATATTTTAACAATTCAAATGAAACTCATCCCAATTAAACCGTTGGGGGTCATAAACAAAATACATTATGCGTAAAGCCCAAATGACGCTGAAAACCGCGACGCCGCCGCCCGGCCGTCCCGCCCTAATCCGCCGCTCACTTGGTGTTAAAAGTAGGTACACATAATTTGCATGTAATTGCGGCTTTGTGACGACCGGCGCCGTCCGCAGACTGCATCTTTGCACAGTTAAAAATTCATTCAATTAGGTGAGAAAGGCGCTGAAGTTTAATTTCCGGGACGCGAGGCGACGCTTTAGGCGACAAACTGCTCCATCTGAAGCTTAATTCCTGAAAACTTGCTTTGTAGAGACTACTTCGGTATATATAGCAGAGTATTTTACTTTTCAGTTGTTTAGAAGTAATAAATTAAATATTGTAAGAGACACTTATTTCAAATTAATAACAAAGGCATTTGAAACTCAAATATATACTTATCTGATATAATAAAACCTATATTTCCGATGTGTGACAGTGCATGTATGCGACTAACTTAGATGTGGCAAAACTTTAATGGTGTTACAGCTTGAACTTCGATGACAATGCAGAAACGGACCTACTAACATGTTATATGCGTTGTATTTTATTTATAGGTTTTAAGATTTTGCACTATAATTTAAGTACATGGATGTGGGATCTCGACTGCGATGCCATATCGTCTATGTGAATGGAGGGAAATTCTACTATTTCTTCACTTTAGCCGTCTGCAATCTAAATAGTAAAAGTTTAACGATTAGCATTTCTAAGTTTTGGTCCCTAGATAAACTTCACGTACGTGAGTGTGCGGTGAATATCTGCAGCACGGGCCTCCAGCTCCGGAGTCTGGTGAGAGAGCAGACGGAACTCGGAGACGTAACCCGGCGCATGCCGACGGGTGTCGTAGTCACCCAGTTCCGCTACAGAAACAAAACAAATAATATTTTGAAAACATAAACAGAAAATAACTGATCATAACTTTATATGGGAAAACCTAATCTACATTTACTTTAAACCTGATCTATATTTACTACATTTATTTATACGATATATATAAATTGTGTCTGATCGCGAAAGTTATTGTTTTTCTAATTAACATCAACACACCTATAAACTTATCAAAAGTTTAGCACATTTTAATTAGTACCAAATATACCTAAAACCGTACTTCTTTTATGAAAATAACACAACACTTATAAAATACGTATTATTCGACTCACTCAAAAGATATAGGTATAAAAATAAACATGGTGTAGGAGAGTGATCCATTTTTGGAACAAATGCCTTGTTTAGACCGCCACGGGAAGCGTCACCGAAATATCCGTGACAAACAAGCAAACAAACATTCCATATTACTGTGCCCCTATTATGATAGCGATCCTGTTCTCGTAGCATTTGCGATGATTAATTTGATAAAGATGGAGAGAACTCATTGTCCTAAACAAATATGTGCTGTGATGCCATGTAAATAATCCTTTATGTATGAGCTGTTCTTGTGAAATAACATGTTTCCCTTGTTCATTATTTCTGTTTATAGCAACCTTTTTTGCAATTGTTATTTAATTATAAAATTTTCAGAGGAACATATATCTGCAATGGATTAAAACGAATTTCATGTTAACATTATGTGTTGCAAAAATAATTGGAATTATTTTGGAGATTTTTCTGTACCAAAATAAATAAAAATAGCAGTAGCTTTAATGTCGAATCGTTCATCATAAGGTAAGTATTGCGAACAGGTACATTAGCACTTCGAGTGAGATTCTGACGACATAAGATTAATGTTGCTTAAGTGTTAACGAAATACGTAAGAGCGCCCCACGTACTCCAGTTACGGCTTTAGCTAGAAAAACTATGACTAGTGAGCGAGCCTGACACTCATTTCCCGTCGTATATCTTTTTTTGTGCGCGGAAATCGCAACATCTGGTTCGCCTGCGAAAGCAACAAAGGAGTTCGGACTCTCCATACGTTACGTTCACGCCTGACATGAGAAAGTTCATCGATTCTAAAAAAAGAGAGAATAGTAAATCGTCTAGAAAAGTATCTTTGTTTAATACAATTTAGAAGTTCTAAGTAAATACGTGTTTAGAATTTCATTCAAAGCTTAAAAAATAAAATATGTTGGTGATGATGTCGCGCAATACTTAGATGCTAAGGTCACGAAAAATTAAATGGATATATCCACGTATAGTTTTGCATAACTTCTTGTGTTCATTTTAACCGTCTTCCAATTACAACCAAAGTAGATTAGCGTTAATAAATGAAATAATATCATAAGTAATGTGTACTTTTTATTAATGTATCACAATTTCTAACAAGTAGCTGAAATGGCCATAAATCTAAATATATTTTTAAACACTCCCACTAGAGTTTACGAGCCCTTTAACTCGCCTTTGATACAGATTTAAAGGCGAAGTAAAAAGTAAGAGGAGCTGAATTTCTGAGAGTATTTATTTTTGGGTAATGACGATATTTTATAAACATGCCTAGACATTTTGTGTGATCAAGTGCAAGAACATCAATTGGTTTTGAAACCCCAATTTATAGGCAGATTATTACTCGTAACGTGGCTTGTAACATCAAAGAATTCCATCGCCCGGTAGTTTTCGTCAAATGTAGATACTTTGTTTAGTTAAGTTAATGTGTAAAATCTGTTTCGCGCTTTACATGAGAGCGAGTCTGGCTTACAATAATAAATGGGCAGAATATTGATCGCTGATATAGAAACGATATTCTTATGAGTGATTCGAAGAGTAGTCTTATGATTGGGGAGTTGCAAAAATATTGACTATGCTATGCTGAGCCTAGATGGATAGAATAATTTATTAAATGCTTACCAGTTCAGTGTTATTTTGTTTTTAACCCCCAACGTCAGAAGGAGGAGAATTATAAGTTTAACGTATCTTGATATCTGTGTGTCTATCCATGGCATCGTAGCAGCCAAACGGGTAAAGTGGTTTTGTTTGGATTTTATTTGAAAGATAATTTAATCAAGAGCGTTCTTAGCTATAGTGTCTTAAACTTGTGCGCTTTGAACACATAACTAAAACGAATTGAACGAAATAAACGAATTGAATTGAATTGAATTGAACTACATTTAAAAACGTTCGTGCTAAGTCCCGTTAATATAATATAGGTAAGTGTTCTTAACAACGTTTGGAAAACGTGCGTTCAGCTATTTGGAAACCGTCAGCACTTTTCTAGCAAATTAGATGATGCCGGGGGATTTCTTAGATTTTTAATTTATTTCTCTAATTTCAGGTAGGAGGAAACGTTATCCTTACGATTGAATCTACCTGTATATATGTTTTAAATTTGTTGATATTTCAGGACTTTAATTGTATAAGCTCATCTGACCGTGATAAGTTATAGTTCCACACTAATATTATTCTTTTGTCTAGTTGGGTTCGGGGCTGTAAAGCTACGAAATCCAGGGTACTCATATTATTGTCTACATGTGGTGAAATGAGCACCCATTTGGAACATCGATCATGCGGCATCGGCGAACCGCCCATGTTCACGTCTGTTAGACGGATGATGCTGCAACCGCGCACATTAATATAGTGGCAAGCCGAATACTTAGAATACCACATGTAAACAAAAAAATTTCCAAGTCGTCTTTGCAACATAAATAGCGAAAACATTAATTTGAAGATGTATTCCTATATCAGGCCGGACCTCAGTTTTTATTTTTGGTAAATTGGTTAGTATCAATACAGGGATTCTTTTATCAAGCTCCTGGCTTGGCATCGATAAAACCTTATTTTGTAGTCATTGAAGTAAAAAAGAATGATGTATGATACGCTTGCATACTTAATACATTAAAAGCTCCTCACATAAGAAGCTAATGACATGGCACTGGATAATTTTGGGTGCAAAAGGCGGAAAAACGCGTATATTTCAGATAAAATTAAAAACAGATAAAATTTATAATTATTAATTTAAAAATTTGCCAAAAAAATTTCGTGAAGCGAATATTTTAATTAGATAAAATATTTTAAGGAGATAAAACGTATTATTATTATATCTAAGACATCATAAATGATCTCAAATAACCATGAAAAAATAACAAGTCTCTCAGAAGGTATACATAATACTTATGTGCCGCGGGCCCGCGTGGGATGTCGGCGAGATTAGATGCAAACGATGCCTCGCTGATAGCTCATTTACCTCTTGAATAACGCATCGATATTAGGCCCCCGCTACTATATGCCCCATAACCTTTTGCAAGACCGAACATAACAGTTTTCACGAAGATTATTTTCTTTATAAAGCATTTTGGTTTTATTCCTTTATAGTAGCGAGTGAATGTTACTGTATATACTTCTTACAGTGCGTTTATAATATCTAAATGTAAACACGGAAATCCAAAATATTCACAAAATGCATTTACAATCTAAGCTTCAAAATTATTCATTTAATTACTTATTAAAATATCGAAAACTGTGACGGTGGAAATAATTAATTAATGCGAATCTTCAAAGTAACTTCGGGCTTAATTAATAAATGTACAACGAATTAGACAAATACTGTTAACGTTAATTCTGAATGTAGAATTATAAAATATGTTTCCAATTTAATTAGATATTGGAAATGGCAGGCGGGAATTCCCGATAATTTGACCGCATTTGAGGCAGGACGTCCGCAGTATCTCGCCGCTGCAGTGTCTGGAGAAGAATGGTGCCAGAGATATTAAATGCAATTTCGAAAGTGATTATTTTCAGCCAGCCATAGAAATTAATATTCATGCATTTGGGGCGGTTGTTAAAAATAAAACGAAAAACTTTGACATACAATTATGAAACAAAATAATTTCAGATTAGTTTTTTTAAATAACTAAATGTTAAGAAAATCTTTTATCATGGAATTTTACTTATCGGAACTAAGAAAAGCCTAATAAATTTCCTAGGGTATTCATCAAGGGTGGCCGAAAGCATTTGATTGTATATTTTTCTCTTCGCGGATTAAAATAGAACATTATTTAAAAGTATTGGACACATCGAAAAATAAAACCGATTGCCGCGTGTGCCGTTGTGCACCCGCAGCGGCGTTAGTTTAACATTTCCAGTTTTTGTATAAAATTTAATCGAACCCATTCCCTTTAAAATTCAATGCAGATGGGTATGGCATTCCATACATACTCGTAGCTGACAATATTATTTTTTGCTTTCTGAGTTGGAAACATGTCATGAATAAATACTGAAAGCTATTTTTGGAAATACAGGATGGCCGGTACAGTTATAAAGCTCCAGCCCAAAAGGATGCCTGCCTATACTTTATTCAAACGAGAATCAGTACTTGATAACCATTCTTTCCTAAAATCTAATCTCATAATATATACAATAAGATATAAGTATATTTTTTCTTAAATTATAAATTTTCACCTAAAAGACAAAAATTTGCAAATAAATTGAATGCAAATTCCCTACCAAAACCTCATAACGCGGCAGGCAACACACTCCCAGTTCGTATTTCACAAAGTGACCGTAAAAGAGCCGTTTTACGGGAATGTTCGCGAGTGCTCACAATCAGGTTAATAAAATAGGTGCGCTATTATGTGAAATTGTGTACTAGAGGTCGGTGTATCGCGGTGTGTGCCGAGTGGGAATAGCGGGTTAGTGCCCGCGCGACACTTTGTAAGCGGGGCACGGCTGCCTCTCGCGGATTTTACTGCAACTATTGCCGAGAAACTCTAATTCTTGTAGCCCACTGTTTACAACAGAAATACGCGTTGAGTGCCCCGGATTATGTCTCAACCACATTTCTATACCCACTTTATATGAGGCTTACAAGGGTTGGACTGCAGCAACTGGTACTTACCGCGTCGAATATTTTATTTACTAATTTCGTAGCATTTATTGTTACAAAGTTTCTATGCGAAATTGACCAGTCTTATATCAATTTAGGATTAAGGTCTTCACATGGTGTTTTATTATATACCTAAATAAAAATAGCTCGCATATAAATTTGTATTTACGAGATAAGCTGCCACGATCACGATCGACCGTCTCCTTGAATTAGGTTTCTAATACATCAAAGCTGACTTTAATAATATTAGTCTAGACATAAAGAAACCTAGTAAAATATTTTCTGTGTAAAAGCAAAAAGTAAACACTTGACAAAGGCTAGACGAGCTAAAACGAGGGAAAATAAAATGTAATATGTACCATATTACATTTTACCAAATTGACCTTTGACCAAATTCGAATCCAGACTCTGATCAAATTTTAAACTTAATAATATACATTACTATGTATATGTAAATACATAATATTGTTATCATCATAATTAGGTTGTTCACAGACCAATTAGATACACTATAATCCTCTTTATATCTTGACATGCTAGGTCGTTTAATCTTCCATCTACCAGCGATCATTTGTAAAAGTAAATTTACACTTTACTTGTTTTAAATGACACTCAACAACTCTCAAAACAATTAGACGCGGAGAAGAGAAAAATAGTTGTCTTAGTGACACTTTTTTGTTATGTCCTTCTATGGATAGTTTAACTCTTGTCATATAAAGTAGGTATAATTTTATAGTACTTACATTGCAGGACAAATGCTGCTAATTCAGCTGCAAGATCGAATCCGACGGGCAGCCGACCTCTGAGCACGTCTTGTTTTAATTGCAGGAACAGCTGGTACCTACCAAACAATATAACATTAATTTATATGCTACTTTCATTTACAAGTTAAATTGCCTAGCGTAGTTGAATATTAAAATATTTTTCACGTTGATGACAAAATAGGCACATACATTTTTAAAGCAACGAAGATCAAAGACTGGAATAAAACGTTGGAAAAATAAAAATAAGGCGACGAGAGAGTATCAATATTTAATTACCCGAGGGACCGTAAATAGCTCCAGGGAAGAGACAACAAATTAAATGACGATTTTGTCTGCGAAGCCAAATTGTATAATTGGTGAGACAAAAGTCTGGAATGACGAGCAATAAAAGCACGTCTAGACTTTTTCTGCCTTTTGAGCTGCTTTGTCACTTCGTGGAATATTTTATGAAGATATAAGTATAGATTTATTTCGCTGTTGTATAAGACGTCATAATTTCATTGTGCAGAGACTGGGGCTCTTAAAAGGAAATTAAATATTAAAACATCGCAAAGATTTCCAAAGAATTTCTAAGTATTAAACCGCTGCTTTTATTCAAAGGAAGATGCTTCCCCCTGAATTGTAGCAACAGACACAGACGCGGGAGACGTCGACAGAGCCGCGTCAACACTGTAGGTATAACAAAATTTTAATAAAACATCTTACCTTTCGAAAGAGAATAAAATATTATAATAATAAATGGAAACTTTTCTGAGACTTTCTAACTGACTGCCATTGTTGGAAAGTTAAAAAGTACTACAATAAGTTTATTAAAATGAAAGGAATAAAAATTCAGGCACGATTAAAATTTTATGAGTGCGGGATAATTTTGAAACAACAAGCCCCATTGTATTAAAGAGTTACCAATTAAAGCTATTTAAAAGCATAAAATTCCGTGCAGACGGAGATTTTATTCAAGCATTGACAGCTTGGCACTTTAGTGCACAGCTCGCAGCCCCGCCTGGCCCATTCATTACATCAGGAGTCAAAAGCACGTCAGTTTACGAGCTCGACGGTTTACTACGAGAGCACTAGACCGCCTTTTGTTCCCTACCGACTTTACTTTCTTTTACGATCATGAAAATTTAACAGTAATAAAACTGAAAACGTATTCATAAAAGCATTTATCCCTCATTTTTAAATGTATTTTAATCATAGAGCAACTAATCAAATCAAATTATACTGAAGCGAACCATTAATGAATGCTTGAAATCAATTTTCTTAGTCAAAAGTGACAAAAGTGAGATTCATACAATAATATGCGTAGCATGATATATATTAATACATAAATATTAATTGTGGTGTCAATAATAATTGACTACGATCTACCCCATCGTTAGGTCAAGTGACGTACTTCTGGACAGGTTAAAATTAACTTCAAAGTTGACCGGTGCGACCCACTCATAGTCTTAATAGAGATTTAACAGCAAGCCTAAACATTATATATAAACAACATCATTTAACGAAATTCTGTTTGATAAAATTAGATAATGTTGTTAGCAAATTGATATTAGGTATGCTGAAAACAATTTTCCACTTCAGAAATACACAAAGGGATGTCTCAAAGTAACGTAATGCCGACGTAACTGTTTATTATTGTAACACAAAGTGATTGGTGCGGAGCGTTGGTTCCCATCACACGACGTTTCTAAAGAGGCACTCAAACCGTGCGTGGAGATTCCCCATGCACTCAAGTGCCTCGGGTATTTATTTATATGTGAAAAAATATTTTGATACCTTATCTCTGTAGATGTCTATTGACAATTTAATGAATTTCAATGCTAACTGTCGCGGTACGCTTTCGACCTCAATATGATATGATTCGGAATTGATTTCAAAGTAGCTACACGATATGCAAAGCGGAGGAATCCACTTCGAGATGTGAAAACTTCGAAAGAGACACAAAACTAGGAAATAGAAAAATTAATTAAAATATTAAATGAAAATAGCGAATGATCTGATCATTTCATTCGACTATCAAAAGCAAAACGTATATAAAATCCACCGATCAAATCGACAAGGCACTCGTCATAAAAACCATAAATCATGATCCCGGGAGAAAAATAATAAAGTCTCATTAAAAAAGGTTTAGTTCTAAATTGAATAGGGAATTGCTAGAGTAAGTATCAGAAATGGCTGATTCCGGTGCTTTGGAAGCGCTGAGTAGGTATTATCCCATGTCGGCTGCGCAGATGTGTTTTATCACTTCCTACCCCGCGCTCTTTGGATGATATTAATGTGTCACAAGAGCATGGGTGACATTAAAGTCGATATAATGTGAATAATAATCATAGACTCCATTAAAATAATATATGAAAAAATTTAAATTTTACTCTAATTAGCATAATCAATCGAAATGCTGTTACAGTTTGCACGTCAGTTTTGCATTTATTTACGAAAGCTATGAACGAAATCATACTTCGCCTAAGGCAAAAAATGTATATCTAGAAACAAAACAGCAGCAGGGTCAAGATTTTAGATATTAGCGGACACAGATAATTTATTAACGCTACTTCACACATGCGTTTTGAGTCCGGCAGACAAAGCTTTGATGTGGTTTCGACATCGCAATTAATTCCGTGCCGTAAAATATGGACGCGAAATCATTAATTTCATTCTCACATACTGTTAGCGGTTGCTGAAACTCATTACAACTGTAATTACTGTAATATTTTCCATATTATCAAAATTCAGCGTTTAAATAAAACGATCGTTTTGTTTAATTAAGAGTTTCGAACAATGTGAAGATGAAATTGTACGTTAATTGAAATGGAAAGTTCGTATATTACGTACAAACCTGTTTCTTGTTAGAAATTCACGGATATCAACAAAATTAATTAGACGAAGAAATCTTTCAACAAGTTTATTATTTCTTTTAGTTCGATTAATTTTTATTTGGATTTGATCAACTTTTACTTTTTTTGTACAGAGAAAATTTATCATTACTGAGTTTGTGGCCAAAAAATATGTCTTGGATGACATTATGTATGTGAATATAGATAGTCTTAAATGATATTATAATACTTAATACTAATAAGAAATATCAAATACAGAAATAGGTCAATATTAGTTCCAGAGTAATGAATATGATTCATACGTAAGTACTAATAATACCTGGTGATTTCCTCTAGTAGTTTGCAAGGGTCAGCAGCATAGAACTTAACTCCGAAGTAGAAGGTGTGAGGATCGGAACCTCTGAGCTGCCGCCGTAGCCTCTTGCCAGCATCCAGCCAGTGCTGTTAAAAAGATAGAATTAAATATTTTGGTTTATGATGTGAAATAAAAGCTATTCCGTAATACTTATAGAAATTGAAGATTATTGCAATTATAAATCATAATTATGGTTCTGTTAACAGAAGTCAGAACACAGAAACACGTTTTTTTTAGCTCAGCAAATAAAAAGGATTTATTTGGCTTCAGTCGCCGAAACTTGGGTAAGTATTCTCTTACAAAAAAATATAAAAAAATGGCGCACCGTACGAAATGTAATAGACGATACACATTAACTGAAACTGCTCAAAACGAATTCCCATTCATCCCGAAATAACACCATGTTTTTAAGAGTTTCTAGTTGAATAGTACGAACATTTTCTTCATTTTCTCGACTATTTGCACCAAAAAACTTAGCGAAGTTTTTGTACCAATTGTTCCCAGAGAACAAGGTTACTAATGGAAAAAATAACTCAAAATCAAAATAAACAATCAATTGACTTAAAAATTTTTCCATCCATATAGTATCATATATCCATATAGTCAAAACAGATACTTTTTCAAATAATTTCAAGTCCAAAAGCATTCCATAATAAACTTTAATTAGAACAAAAAAACAGAGATTGGTACTTATGGAGATTAATAAATACAAAATTAAAAATTAACCAATTATTGCTTACTGTTTGGTTATCCTGGTCCACATAGCGCAATCCGAAATACGCCGTCTCCAGAAGATCCAAGTGTCTGAACACAACGTCCAGCAGCGCCTGCCCTGTGCTGTTGTCCTGTCAAGTGAAATTGGTCCATTAAACCTAATTTTCGATACATAGGATACATAGGCATGAAATTAGTTTCATGATAATAATTAAATTTTTTGTCAATGCATGCTTTTGTAAAACTTGACGTTTACACGAATACACGTTTTTGACGAAATTAGCGTTATGAAAATATTTTATGTAGTAATGAAAATAAAATTTATCAAGGCCGTTTTTTTGAACATCGCTTTTTTCACATTTTTTACGCTGAGATAAAAGATATTGGGTTATACCTAAAAACTATATTGGTATTGTTTGAATGCAGTCTAAGCTGACGTAAACAATATGATGGCTACTCCACTACTCCATAAATGAAGTAGTTGGCTGTTTAGCCATAGAATCAATATTTTAACTATTTTGAAAAAAATATTTGGCTGAAAGTTTTAATACATGAATACAACTACGTACGTCGGACATGTTTTATAGATATAAATAGTAATTTGTATTTAACGCAGCAGATATAATTTCGGCGCGATGGCGGATTAAAACATAATTTTGCAATTTGAAATGATGGCGGCTTACAATTAGTTGCAGCGCTGCGTGCCCAATAAACACGGATTATGTGAAAATATAATTTAAAATGTAGAAAGCAGCATAAATTAATATCCCACGATATTGGCACGTGACTATAGACGATTAGCATTGGAAGCGGGGCTTTCCACAATTAGGGTGATTTGCACGCGAGGCAGTAACACCAGTAGTCTCTGCAGATTCCAATGGCACTGCCTGGTAGCATAATCACTGGTTGTTGGAAACTAAATTGGCTAAAACGTAGAAGCTTAGCTCATGTAATAAATAGAAAATTACTTTGAATACATAATACTTTTAATAATCATTTTATTTCAATATTTAATTTCAAATTCTGACGAACTTTACATAAGGATTTTTTTGAATGGCTTGACAAGATGTGTCAAGCCATTACTTACTTACTTACTCAAAGGTCAATGAGGTATTAGTTAGCTATACGCATATTTTAGAAGCTACGTCATTCATTCATTTATAATCTAGTGTACTAGGAATACAAGAAACAGAAAGTAGTGGAGAGCCAATGCCGTCTGCATAACCACAACCACGTCAAGACAAGAGTATTCGGTTAAAATAAGATGTCTTGATGTTCTTGCCAGGTCCCTAATTTCACAAAATACCAAACGTTTTAATATCCAAACTTTAGAGTATGTGTTACCTTCTGTAACTTAATTATTTTTAAAACAGTAAGCAAGTCCTTTTTAAGTTCTCACGCAAGAACTCGCGTGATCTCCACCCGCGTGATACGGTGAACATCGCCGGCGAGATTCGGCAATTTGTGAAATAACCGCGTTTACGACTTCTCCCGTGTCAAGTTTTGTAATCAGTGTAATCACATCAATTGGAGTAATTTAAAATATTATAACGTCACGAATGAGTGACAATATGATTTATCTCTTGAAAAGTTACTTAATGTAAAAATAATTTGGACGATTATGTCCACTTTCTGATAAAATATATTTTTTTAAAAACATCAGCTAGGTATTTTTAATTTCTTATTAACATTTTTGATATTTTACATTTGATCTTTACTTAAAAAATAAATTCTTCACATTCATATTGCTCGCTAGTTGTAAATATAATTTTCAACACACTAAGCTTTCCAGAAACATCAGCGGGGTTAATTAATTCCGCGATGAAATTATTCCAATCAGGCTTCGTCGAAATTCCCCTAAGAATATATTCTCGAGTGTCGAGATAATAGTTAAGAGAATTACGTGCTTTTGAAATATTATATATCAATGAAGAGGTTGCCTGTAGGAATCTCCGTCGACTGTGGGAAAATTGCGAAACAGTTCATTGGGCTGCATAATAAATGATTTAATAACAGAGCCCGTTTGCTCCCAGCGTACGTTCGGCTCGAAAAATAACAAACGATTTTGAAATCCGGCGGCAGTTGATGTGATGTAGCTGGTCTCGCAGTGAGCGCACGCAAACGTAGCCGCGGGCCATTCGCACCACATCAAATTAAAGAGGGCACGGACATGGCGTGTATTTATTTGTTGCTCACATCAAAAGAAATTGTACGAACATTAATATTGGAAATGGTTTATATTGTAGAAACGCGCTGATAGTCAACATCTGGCTTATTTATAACGAAAAAATGAATACCACTATTACAAATTTTGTCTCGATATAACTACCTATGGAAATTAAAAGAAATATAAGTACCCAAGTAGGTACTTTACTATAATTATTTTTTCCTAAAATGTAACGATCTAATTTTTGTATGAAATTCGATTCTTATTCTGATTTATGTTATAATACGCACATTTATTTAGATTTTACATGTATTTTTGACAATTTTCAATATTTTTCTATACTTGATAATTGACGTCTTTAGAGAAAAATCTGCGTTGTTGCACCACTTCTTCAGGTTCGCCGTTCGGCTTCAACAAATATATCTCTCTCTCTAAGCGTTTTTCCGGTTTATTCCTCAGCCGTTGAATGTCAAAAGCCACAACTCGCTTTCCTACTTTTTCGTCTCCACTTGGCACGGTCGCCGTCGACCTAATTTTCAGACCATAGAGATATAGATATCATTATAGTTTTAATAAACAGCTTTTCTATTTCTTCAATCTCTTTAGTTTATGTAGAGATTATGTAGAGACGGACAATTCACCAACATGTCTGTTTACCCTTTAACATATTACAATTTATTACCTGCTCTACATAAATCAATCTGCGGGAGACATGGAATTATGTTTTGCAAATAAATTAATACAACATTGAAAGCAGGAAACATTGTGAACATGTAGTTAAGAACAGACACACTGCTTTCATTGCTTTATATTATCCTCATTGTTACTTTAGAGTGGTGAATATCCACTGTTTCTACAATATGTTATGAGTAGGCTAAATATAAATAAGTATATTAATAAATAAATGTCTATGCGATTCACACCATAATGTCAGTCCTTTGTAGTTTCAGTCGATGGAGGCTCTTAACTACTGAAGTCTATCTATCTAGATGGATGCCATCATCCGCAAATGGATCCATTAGTATCTGTATCAGTACCAAACATTAAAATAAGTTTGAATATATGTGATAATATGCCTATAGGTCCTGTCTCATTTATACATTTATATTTAAATTAATTAATATAAAAGCTTTTATTGATCTGTTTCATATATACTTACATATATATTTACATTATAGCAAAGCAATCACGATTCAGACGGGTCCACGCTGAACCATCGACCAATACTATGACTAGCATATTTGTACATTTTGATGATTGAGCGTTTTAACCTTAGTACAAGTAAACTTCTACTCATTCCGATTTGAAGTTCCTTTGTCTCGATTGGTAGAAGGCGTTGAAAGATCCGATGGAGAGAGCTGAAGTCATTTTTAATTCCAAGTTAAAACGTGACCATTATCTTTGACACATTCATAATATAAAACTAGTGCATACAAAATGATTTTTTTATTTGATTTCCTTGGCTTAAAAACATTTGACGTAGACGAAGATTACAGCCGTTCACTTGGGTGCCGTATTCTTCGGCACACAATGAAGACGTTATCAATACGGACCAAGCGGTGCATGCAGTACGCGGTGGCGCGTGAAATGTTCCGAGTGCTCCCGAGTCAATTTGCCGCCAACACAATGACCTCCTGTCCCCAACACTAGGCTCCACAAATTGCTGTGCATTTCCTTACTTTTCTACTAACTATAAAACACGGAGAATTGAGCATGGAGTTAAAAAATTGTGCTTAATTCCATCGACATTTACCTAATATTTCAGTTTTACTATATGTATTTATTTTTACTTCCTGTTATGAAAAATCACTTGTGCATACATGTATGTACATATTATAATAACACGTAACTATAGCGGAAGTTTTGAAGATTTTTCAGATTATTCTATAAAACTCGATTCATAGCAAGCCATACTCGCACAGACTGATGTGATGAGAACAGGCACGGATTTTCCCGCCGGATCTGTCCGACAGACGTGCCTGGTGGACAAATCCGTGCATGTATGATGAGACCAGACACGGATTTGCCGCTGCAGACACAGGGCAGGCCGATCCTGAATTGGCCAAAAAAATTCAACGAAATCATTTCCGCCGCAGATACAAAGTTTTCTTTCTTCAAGACAAAGAAAACCATGTGATTGGTAAATTTTGCTTTAAAAGAGACATTTTCATGGAATACCGATGTCGTATTCGTGTGTGGCGAATTACAGTTCATCTGTTGGACAAATCCGGCGTGCATATCTGTGCGTATATGATTTGTCCAAGCTAAATAAAATGGCGCAAAAGCGACAGAAAAATTCACCGACACGAAACTGCAATATTCTGTATGTATTTCAGATATTCGAGTTTCAACAAACCATGCTTCTCGTTCAGTCTGTCATTGAATATTCAATATTTTTTTCATAAGATCATTGTACTTATGATAGTGTTGATGTACTGATGACCGGATACATGACACAAATAGTATTCGAGGTTATTGACAAAATTGACAATTTACTACTCATTATTATAATTTGCAAATGTGAGAAATATTTTTTCTTTGCGTAGGGTTAGATATGGTGCCAGTTGGTGAAGAACTTTTAATGTCTTTCTCTGCTTTAAAAAGATACTACTGTCATTTCACGGGAATAAGCTAAATGAAATAGAAGCAGTCTCTTGATGATCTAATAATGGATGAAATCATATATACTTTTATATGTTATGGTTTTAATAATATTACAAATTAGCATTAAGAAATTTGAAATTTAATGATACTAATTTGTTAAACTATCGTTTAAAGTTAAATTAATTTCCAAAAACATATCCAGAACGGATATTAGCCCTACTTAGAGCGTTTATTTCAGGTAAGGCGAGCAAGCGCGGTGAGATCATTCATCCGTATCGTCTATAATCTTCTGTAATAAAGGTAATAATACCAAGAAGCGCAAGTTCAAGCAATTACTGACTCCGTTGTACCTTGAAATCTGAGATTGACTCATACAATTTAGAATACTATATATATAGGAGTCTTTATTAATCTAAGGATCGACTATAGCCGATCTGTACTGATCATTGTTCCCGGTTTCAGTATTTATTTTTAATGTCAAAGTCTCGAACTATAAATATGAGAGATAGATCTAGTGTTAAATATAAATAATGTAACATTTTAATCTCAGATGTTTCAGTATGATATTTATACTTATTAAAAATACTTTTTGAACAGTGTAACGCTATCTCAGGAATAACAAATCGTTCGCAATGATAGAGGATTTCACTGGTAGTGGAATACTAATAAATCTTGATGTTTTAGTGATGCGGAAGGAGAAAAGTTGTCGCGGAATCCGTTTAAGACAAATGTTCCTTTATGATAACTGTGAGGGTGGGACGGCGATTTATCTGAAATATCCATACAATTTAGAGGGAAACGTCGAACTCTCGTCTCTTCCACTTTACCTAAATTGGATGATTCTAGCCCAATATATCTTGGGAATTTGTTTGACGAACAAGCCGGGGCTCTCGAGCACGCCAAACAAAAGCATTTCTGGGATAAATTCCTTCCTTGTTTACGGTTATGACATAGACTTGCGTAAGTGTTATCTGAATAACTGTGGAGTTACTTCGAAGCTGTCCTATATGTTGCCAAGTTAGCGGGAATTTGCGACGTAATAGAGATTGTAGGCGAGCTCTGCTCCGGAGACCATTATTCTTTCGCACGCTGCGCTCTTGGCCGGAAGGTACAAACATTATTTCTGTGTACATTTTAAGAGCGACATTGAATTTTATTGAATTTTTCACTTTTACACATTGTGACCCGCCAGGTTATAAAGTTCATTCATCTTTCTAAATGGATTCTGAACTTATGTTTACTAACAAAATGTCGTCAAACTTATTAGGTAGCTAGTTAAATGTATCCACGAGTCAAACTTGATTATAATTTTGTAATAAACTATCTCCAACCCACGTAATATGATTGGAATTTACATCAATTTCCACATCCGGGAAAGGGTTACCTGGGACTAAGCTATACATACATAGTATAGAGATAAAGGAAGGTGTAGTTGAATACAGGCAAATAGTGATGACACGTGCGAGGGTTCCATAGACGGGGACGCGTGGCCACGCGTTGTTCCCCGTTGTACACACTATCTACGTTGCAGAAATATATACACTACCACACAATTTTAGCAATAAAGACACACATTCCAATATTCCACAAATCGATTTAAAAAGTAACATGTATCAATTTGGGGTAAATTTTCCGCCATTTATTAGGGAAAATATAATTTAAAAATCATGGCGCTTTTGAGTGAAGACAAGTTTCAATCGATATGCCAAAGAATATTTTCAAAGTTATATATAAATACTATATATATATATATATATATATATATATATATATATATATATATATATATAGTTCGAGACTTTGACATTAAAAATAAATACTGAAACCGGGAACAATGATCAGTACAGATCGGCTATAGTCGATCCTTAGATTAATAAAGACTCCTATATATATAGTATTCTAAATTGTATGAGTCAATCTCAGATTTCAAGGTACAACGGAGTCAGTAATTGCTTGAACTTGCGCTTCTTGGTATTATTACCTTTATTACAGAAGATTATAGACGATACGGATGAATGATCTCACCGCGCTTGCTCGCCTTACCTGAAATAAACGCTCTAAGTAGGGCTAATATCCGTTCTGGATATGTTTTTGGAAATTAATTTAACTTTAAACGATAGTTTAACAAATTAGTATCATTAAATTTCAAATTTCTTAATGCTAATTTGTAATATTATTAAAACCATAACATATAAAAGTATATATGATTTCATCCATTATTAGATCATCAAGAGACTGCTTCTATTTCATTTAGCTTATTCCCGTGAAATGACAGTAGTATCTTTTTAAAGCAGAGAAAGACATTAAAAGTTCTTCACCAACTGGCACCATATCTAACCCTACGCAAAGAAAAAATATTTCTCACATTTGCAAATTATAATAATGAGTAGTAAATTGTCAATTTTGTCAATAACCTCGAATACTATTTGTGTCGTGTATCCGGTCATCAGTAAATCGATTTAAAAAGTAACATGTATCAATTTGGGGTAAATTTTCCCCCATTTATTAGGGAAAATATAATTTAAAAATCATGGCGCTTTTGAGTGAAGACAAGTTTCAATCGATATGCCAAAGAATATTTTCAAAGTTATATATAAATACTATATATATATATATATTTAGTATATATATATATATATAATTGTTTTATATATAGATATATATATATATATAATTAAAAGTTCAAAATTCTTTCGTATTATAGTGTTTTGCTCTATTACACAATACCACACTATAAAACTTAGTCTTTTGTCCACATCATATGTAGGAATAATCTACATCAAAAGCTTTGTTTTAACACCTAATATAAATAGGATCCCCACCTGTTACCATCTTTAGTTTGTGTCACGAGACACTCTCACATTCACCACGCGACGACAATGCCAGCCAAATAGAATTTAATATTCATAGAACCGACGTACGATTCAGTGAATTCATCCGCACCTTGGACCCGGCCTTCGCATATAAAAGACCTTCCTTGAGCCCCTGGGTGTTCTTCAAATAATTCGTCGTGGAATAGCTGCACTTCAAATGTGAAGGATGGAAAGAAACCTCGTTGTTTTATAGATACGGGAAAATTGAAAAATGCTATCGGCGTCCGCCGGGACACCAGCCGCGCCGCACGTCGTCGATTTTCGAAATAATCCCTCTTCGATATCGGCCACAAGGAGGGATTCCAAGTTATATTGAAAATTACCTATAAGTATTTGTTTGTAAATAGAATTAAGGGTTTTTGGATAAGAGGGACCATGACTTTCGTTTTATATCTTTCTGGTAAATATTTTTACGATTTAAGTTGGGTGTAATTCCACGTCATATAGTATGTTTTGAATCACTTTGTTGAATATTTATTAAATATTATTTGAAACTTTTAGCTTTTTATGGCTTTCTAGCTACTTTCTTAGCCTTTTAAGCATCCATAAACATCCGCTTTCCTACCATTGGTTTCCAACCAATGTTATCCATAACATCAAACTAGCACTTCTTGCGTTTGACCCTTCTGACAGAATAAGCACGTAGAACTTTGTCCCAAATGTAATTTGTAAGCTTCAATAAATATTATTTAACAAACCATATTGTAGAAAAGATTGCGAATATCAATCGAAGTGGTATTTAGGCAGCAATGTTAGGATCGTAGCAAACATCGTCCTCTACCTACCCCTATGAGACTCTAGCATGATAATAAAACCACAACAATAAAATTTATAAATCCTACCTGTATTTCGTGTAGCAACTCCCTCTCATCCAGCAACACCACACGGCAGGCCAGGGTGCGCGGCGCGGGGCACAGGCATTCCATCATGCTGCCGCCGGCGCCCTCAAGCCTTCTGCAACACAACCTCTATTATTACCATTCATTCACAGACGTGATCATTAAAAAAATGCTCCCACGATCGGTAATCGGGAGACGGGGTTGGGTACTCTCAGGTGCAATGTAATATCAAAATAAACTAGTCGTTGTAGATTTTAGTCAGCAAAGTTTTCTATATACTGGATGCATTAAACTTCAAAATTAAAATAAACATTTTCTTATACCAATATAGATACTTTGAACAAGTATACTTATAACAAACTTGTATATTCAATCCAAATATTTGCACGTGTTCTGAGATAAAATGCAGACTCCTAATATTCTACCACGAGCAGAAGTTGTTTGAAGTCAATTACGGAGTTATTTGCAGCCAGACTCAATAGTAAAATCACCAAAGGGTTGGTCGAAACCAAATATATCCTCGTTAAAAGTTAGTCTGGGAGGCAGCGAGCGAACCGAGGGTCTGTTTTAACAATTTCATTTTAATTAGTAGGAACCCGACGACCTGTGGGCCCTAGCGAATTTGATTTGATGTTTTTTTTGCGCACCAGCTAAAGTATTATCGACCTGTTACCAAATTTTTAGGGCGTGTAGAACAATTTGATATAGTTACATTATACACATTGATGTACATTGTTCTTGTGTCAGCTTCAGATCACTTCGTCCATTGAAATGATCTTATCTTAAGATTATTTTATAAGAAAAATAATTTCAATGAATGTTACAGTCAACTGGAAGTGTAATATTTTCTATACAATTAGAAATAATGGATAACATTAGTATGTTATCCATTATTTCTTCGAAGGATGTAGTCATCCTTCTGAGCTTATTTCATAATCATAACTCAGAGAGACAATGATGAATAGATTCATGTTTCATACAGACCCATTCCAAATACACACAAACAAAATATTTAGTGTTTGCCCTTTTAAACCCATAACCTCCATGAGAAATTTTAGTTAATTGGATTACCGAAGAAATAAATAAAACCTAAAATAACAAATCTTTTTCCGTTAACAAATAATAACACAAAATTTACCTACTCTATCGGTAGGTGTACCTATAATTACTATCAGGTCATATGGAGCCAAACACAGCATTTGATCTTGATGGAAATTTGTTAATTTACGAAACAATATTAAGTTGAAAGTTAATTACCCTTATTAACTTTAAAAAAAAAAAAGAAAAAATTTCTTTTTAATATCAGTGAGGAAGATTTTGAAATAGGTATGTTGTTTAAAAATATATATATATATCCATACAAAGCTAATATATTATTCAGATTTCGTCGCCGTTATGTACTCAGAAGTCGATTCTTGTCACAATTGACAGTGACGTCAAGAATTCCTTCATTGTTCCGCATGCTTGTTATAAAGTGTGTTTTAGTCTTATTGGCTTTTATTATAAATATAAATCCACAATCTACATCAACAATCTTATTTGTTTTGTTTTACTAATAGTTTAGCTACAAATGTCATTAATCAACAAAAGCTACATTTTAGACCTCGAATTTAGATTGATTTTATGTAATAACCATAAGAAAATCTACAAGTATG
The DNA here is from genome assembly GCF_027563975.2 of Plodia interpunctella. Classification (NCBI taxonomy): domain Eukaryota; kingdom Metazoa; phylum Arthropoda; class Insecta; order Lepidoptera; family Pyralidae; genus Plodia; species Plodia interpunctella. The sequence goes on from NC_071295.1 coordinate 5,806,715, forward strand.
TAAAACAGATAAGGAAAAAATAAGAAAGCGCATCATAACACAACAAATGTAGCGCATCACGAAACTTCTAATAGACAAACTAAGAACTTTGAGGGGAGCAAACAACAGACACGGCAATACGAGCCATTAATCCGAACGATCCCGCCAGAGATTAGTGCTTCGGGTGCTCCCGCCATTGACCCCCGCTCTCCTCTCCGCTCCCCACACCTAGAAAATATTTTCCTGCCATTGTCTGAACAGGAAGCAAAAAGAGGAACCGCGATTGACATCGTAGCTCGGGAGGCGACGGCGCCGCGGCCCTCCAATCTCACTCGCTGCGAATTTTCCCTTTGTTCGACGGTACACGCGAGGTGAGATAGATCTGCTATCTGCTACTAGGTACAAGAAATAAAGAAAATATAGAATTAAAACTCGAATCGAGACGTTTCTTGAGATAAGATAATAGCAAGAAAGTAAACAGAGAAAAATCTATTTACTCTTTTACTATTCTAATACATTTTCGTAAATGTCAAATCAAAGATACAAAAAAAATTTCACGATATTTAAATATTTTTTTGTGAGATAAGAACTAAATTATGAAATCTGTTCAACTGAGATTTATTAAGTTGATATTGATATATCTGAAATCAGGCTCAGTTATCTGAATCCATGTATCTACATTATTACAAAATTCCTCCAGCGTTTTTCAATTGAGAATTTTAATTTTCCAATGCTTTTAATTTATTTTCTTCTTATTTTGTACTCCGCTATATTCTCGTCTGGTGCACACGATAACATCATTTCACGTTAACAGTAATCACTCATATTCTCACGTATGTCATTTCCCGTGTGCATCGAGTAACGAACCGTGAACAGACAAATGAAGCTTGCTTATTTTTCACAATGTTCTTTTCAGAATGGATGCAACCTGCAACAATATTGATTCCGCGTACCTAATGTTTGCATTGTTAGGTGTACTTGTATGGCGATAAGACTTCTTTTAACTTAAGAATCATTTCTGAGGGTTGAGATAATAATTTCATTCTTGGTATTTTATTATTTACATCTCACGATCATCATACTTATGATAATTGCCGATACTTACCTATAGGAAGTCATCGTGTTTATACAATAGAAATAAGAATACATACGAGAGATGTCTATTTATAACTTGGGACTCCGTTACAATCTTAAACTTTATCACCATTAGATAACTTCTGTTCTAGGAAGTTTGAAGTTAAAAATAAAAAGCTGAATCACACTTGTATCCAAGACGTCTTATAACTGTTATTATCATAAAAATAACGAGCATGATGTCTCACAAAATATGCTTTATTGTAACCACAGCTGGCCGTTCTTGGAAAAGCTGACAGCTCGACAATTACCGTATCTGTGGAAGCTGCTGTTATTTTACTTTTACTTTGACTGCAAGTCTGATTCGTTGTTCAAAAGCAAATGAATCCAATCGCGTTAATGAGATTAAGAAGAGATGAGATTAAGAAGAAATATCGCTGATTTTATCAGCGATAAAATTATTACATATTCGTTTTGAATTCACATTTCAATTTATCGGTCACTAATGGTCCCGGATTCGCTCGGGTAAAAAAATAAATTTAACTCCTAAGCATAATCTATTTCTGGGTCAGATTTCTTCAAAAACGGTCAAGTAGTTTTTAAGTTTTTCATTACAATTTTTTTCTCTTTATTAATAATAGTAAGGAAGTATGGATTTTGAAATAGGTATGCTGTTCTATATAATATTACACAAATAGACAGGAAGGATTTTGAAATAGATAGGTAATATATTATTCAGATTTCTGTTGTTTTCTGGTTTAAAATTTACGTAATATTATGAGAATCGCCGTTATGTACTCAGAAGTCGATTCGTGTCACAATGGACAGTGTCATCATTGATTTCCTTCTGTTTATTTGATGACAAACGTCCGTAACATGCGATAATAACTTTATAAAGTGATGATTGTTTATTGGTGGGTAAGGTTTGATAGGATAGGACAGTGGAGTAGTGTGGAGCGGACGCCGACGCATGCCGGCACGCACGCGCGGCACGCATACTGATGTGTGGTGACGACGCATTCAATATATATACTCTCGCATACGTGGAACATACATAGGGAAAATATTTATTTAGATTGTTGTATTTAATGTAAAATTGATACTTTATTATTTAGCAAACAATACGTCGCCGCTTTCTGTCGACTTTTTTACCGATGAAATACCTAAATGGCCATTTTTAGCGGGAACACTACTTTCGTTACTGTGTTTAACAACAATTAAGAAAAAAGTAAAATACATGACCGAAGCAGAAAATCCTATACTTAAGGAGAACCTATAACAACGCATGGGTAAGTAAAATGAGGGGATGATTTCTGCCTCTGAAATAACCGCGTATATACAAAGCTGGAGGTATATCAATATGCCTGTTTGACTAACGGCACGTGAATATTTCATCTGACCGGCTGAATGAATGGCGACTTTGTTCCAAATGCAACTGGCAGCTACGTATGCGAATCCGAAGTTCATGAAGTGGAGATTTTATTTTCTATAAAATTTTTTTTTTTGATAAATCCTATCGGGTAAATCTAGATAAGAAATGCGGTATTGATAAATATTAAGAAATGCATATATGCAATATCGGCAACCAAGTAGATTACCGCAATATCGATAATCCGCATTACTTAATATTATTATTTAAGTCTAAATTAAAATAGGATTAACTAAATGAAAAAGCCAGACAATTTAAACTTAAATACGGTTCAATCATTTAATGATTCGTTTTCTATTAAACTGAAATGATACAGTTCGAATTTTATGTAGCTATAACTTGCACGCACCAAGCACGAGTTATAAACTCCCACACCACCACGCCGCGCCGCGGTGTGGCGCAAAATTCTAAAGGCTCCATAGATTGATCGCAGAGACCATATCTCGCCAGACGGACGTCATAAAGTTGCTCAACACAAGTCGTACTTTTCGCGCTTTGGGCGATAAACCGGCTAAACTCTCACAAAAGCTATATTACCCCGATAAATCTCCCATCAAGAGTCGCCCGAACTACGCTGATATCTCCGCAGGTAAGACCACGAAAATAACTCTCGTCCTGCGGTTTCACTTCGTTGTTTGTTTTCACCGTTAAAATTGATTGAATTCACATTGTTACTTTCCACAGAAAAACTCGTAAAAGATTATTCCAGTATTTTCATTTTTCAAGTACTACTCGCAAAACGAGTGTTGTATTTTATTTTCCTCGAATAAAGTTAACAGATGACTTGGACCCGAGTGGTAGCTTGGAATGAAGCCAAAAAGCAGAGTTGCGAATTGCTTGCGAATGACATATTTTACCTAGTTGACTTGCAAGCATGTGTATATCGAACATTACTAAACTGTAAAATGCATTGTGAATTTTAAAAAGTCTGGATCGAGATTTCTGTTGGTGAAGTTTTCTTGTTGTACTAATGATGCAGATTTCGGTAGAATGGATTACTTCACAGTAATCACCGTTGAGTCAGAGATAATCTGTTCAAGTTTCAAGCATTCCACGGCAACTAAGTTGTTTTTTTTTCGAAATGAGTAGTTACATTTATTATTATGAGTAATTTCTTGGCTCTCAAATTAAGGCAGGTAGCCCGCGGCGCGCCTCAACGGAGGTTCGTACGCCATCCGAAGGCTCACATCCACTCACTCGGGCTCCGCCCACAGTTTAAAATTTTTCTACTTGCCTGAGATTAATACTAGTTCCCTGTATTGTTTAAATGTGGAGTAGTAATTATATAGCCATTATTATTTTCGACTTAACCGGCCCAATCTCGAGGCTCTATTGTTATCCAATTTGGATTTCAAGAGGTCAATGAAATGTCTACTTTAATAAAATCATGTCAGATTTTTTATTTAAAATTAAAAAAGTCATCCTATTTATTAATTGACTATTTATTTTCAATTAATGTCGAAGTTAATTTTCAGAGCACTTAAAAGACTCTTTCATTCGCTTCTTTTGGCGGAAACCGTATGAAGGAGGAAAGCTTGCAACTTTTTGTCACTAATAGCGGTGTTAATTAAAAAGTTGCAGTTATCCGTAAGGTTTCGCGGCTGCTCTCGGCCCAGGATGCGGTCACGCAAATGCAAATGCACCTGTGAAGTTGTAATTTTGCAGCCTTCCTGTATATTAAGTTGAAAGTTAAAAAAATGATTTTACTTTCAATTTACATTTCCATTACATAATGGAAATTAAACATTTCATTTAATAAATACGCAACATCACTCGAATTAGTATTACCGTTTAACATTTTTCACATTTTTATATTTTTACAAATGAAAATAGTCTGATAGATTATATTGAAAAACATACAGTATTCATACGATCATGTGTAGTACCTACATGGCCTGTGACTTGCACGGGCGCCACTAAATGGAATGTTAATAATGCCATGGCACCGGTGCACTGCATTAAGATATAGAATGAACGATGCATGTGTGACGTGCGCTGTTTTCCCTGGCCGGCATTTAGTATGAAGATTAGTGTCACCAAAAGTACTTCCGTGCGTTGTTTTGCTTAGTATCTTTTGAATTAATCTAAGAGCCGAGTTTCTTCATGCTATAGTGATTAAAATAAACGTTGATAAAAATAAAAAATAATTATAATATATAAAACTGAAGCTACAAAGTTCAATTCTAAATTGTACACAATTACGTCGTAGAACATGGCTTCTAACAAAGCACAAAGAACGCCTTGGAAGCTAAACTTAACTAGCTACTAACTCAAACTAGTAGAAAAGCGAAGCGGAAAGTTAAATCTTTTCTTATTCATTATACCTTGTGCATCCTGTGAATGTCCCGAAACTTCTACATCTGTAAACTTCGCAAGTAGATCATCATAATATGTTAGCTACACGTCATAATATATTCGCCGTTAACATACCCGCTACGTTCCGGTTTCACCTGAGCGACTGGGAGAGAGCAACTAACGAAGAACCCCTCTAAAACTTTGTTTTACGTTAGCACCGCACTCGCTTTGTGAATTAAAACCGGCGCTCCTTTTGCACTAAAACGCCCCTTAATGAAACGCGATCGTCGCAAATTCGTCTAAATTTCCGCAACAATGAATAGAGCAGCATAAAATCAAAGGAGCAGAGAGCTCAAGAATGTGTGTCTTTTTAATTACAGCTATACTTTTCTACCATCTTATTCCATCTAGATGCGACGTTGTTTATAAGTAAATTTTATGAAGTTATCCTTAATCATATCAGAAAATGATCATTGGTATTTAAGATTCTCGCGGGATCAAAAGTGTTTTCTCAAATTAGCTCTACCTATTGCAGCAGGAATTCACCACTGAATGTAACATTATAGCACCTATAGTTTTGACTTGGAAACTGCTGTTTTCTTATGGAAAGTTGATATGTAATTTAATATCTAAATATCTCTATATCCTCGATAGTTTGGTGTAGCAAGCTCGCTTCGCAGACTACGCAGTATTCACCCGCATAACGAGAGGTTAAATTAAATAACAACCAAAGTTTGACAAGCCTCAGAGTCTCAAGTGTTGTAGCGTGAGCGGATCAACCATTATTAGTTTGATTCTATTCCAAGTTCCTGACCACAAACTGCTAGTGACTGGCTCTCGAGTCGCCAACACTCAACATGTTACTCCTTGACAACTTTCTCAAACAAAATTAATTTATACAGAATATTGGCGAAGTTCGTGGAGTTCTCTTTACAAGTTGAGATAAGTATTTGTTTTAATTTGCATTTTGATGCTCACTTGTAATATTTTGTGATTACAGCTATGTATTTTTCTTTTATATTTTGTTACGTTACCTAGGTACATCATCCCTCTCATCCTTCGTCTATTATAAAAGTTTCCAAGGCCCTTTTCCACTTTATACTAGATATGATTACTATATATTTAAAGAAAGTTTAATTAAACAGTACATTTTTGATAGGTAAATGACTGGTATCAAACATTAATTTCCTTTGAGGGTAAAATCATTCATAAATCTGTATATTCGTTCCATACGGTGGAGTATTGAACCGACCAGAGCTTTGATGGACCCGATTCAATCTGGTAATCGGAAATGGGCATTGTGCAACAAAGGCTCCATTGTCCAGCACAGCACACCGCGCCCGCGCCGCGTCCGCGAATATTCATGATCATGATGACAGTCACGGTACACATACACACGCCACATACATATACATGACCTGCTATGTACTATTTGCTACAATAGATCCCTTGCGAACTGCGCCAAATCACGAAATCGTATAAGCCATTCAGTATACCTGGCACAAAACTATAAACAAAGAAAACCAAAATAGAACACCAGTTAACACTTTCTACTGCACAATCGTTGTCCAAAATCATGAACCGTAATATTGTAAATAAACGCATTCCAATAAAAAAGAGGGTCAAGTCAGCAAAAAGTGAAATGCGAGATAAGACCGCAGGTGAACTACTTGTTCGTAGATAGTTTGAATATTTATGTGAGGAATATTATCAGACCAGTCCGGATAGGTACACAACTTGTTTTGCTGTTTATGTAAATCTTGCGCGAGGCATCAATGACTTTGTAACTGGGCGGTGTGCGTGCACACTAACTCTCTAATGTTTATTCAGTGGTGGAGCCAAGTGCATTCCTGTTTACGGCACACCACGCAAATTTATCATTTACAGTTACAAGTTTATGGTCATTGATAGACATAGGTATTTTGAATGTAATTTTAACTACAAAGCAGAGTTTACTACCAATTAATTATGGCACGACTGCTATAGGAAAGTTTTATTACATATATACTTAAATAGATAATTTTATTGCACTGAGAAATATTAGCAACTCACAAAAACCCGACTCATAAATTAATTGAATAGTGCTTCAAACGACGCAATCGTTTGAGCCACCATATAATTAATTTATGAGAGGAAGTTGTAACCTTAACTATCTTTGCAGAAACGTTTCAGAAACTAATATCTGTTGGTAGCTTTATAGGGTATGTACGCGTCTTCAAAACGTGGGGACAAAAGAACCAGGAGCGCCTTGAGTGGGTAACCCCGCGAGAGGACCAAGATTGGCAAATCTGCCGAGGACAAGAGGGCACTTGACCCTCTCTATCGTATCGGTCCCAACTCCTATTTCTAATCAAAATCGTGATTTGAGATCTGACCAACCCTTACATTAATTGTTACCTTCGTAAGGCAAAATAACTAATAAATCTTACATAAAGAAAGAGAAAGAAGTTCTAGATTCTTTCAAATTCGAATCCAATTATTGAGATTAAATTATACATCACTATCATAAAAGAATATATTCATTGAAGACTATATTTTTCCACTTAAGTTTGATTATCACGTATCAACAAAGCAAAATTTTAGGCAAATTCCTTAAAACTACTAATATATCTAATAATACACCACATCGTACAAGAATTATGAAACTTTAAAAATTAATTAGATGAAAAGAATCCAACTTTAGTTAAAAATCATGTCTTATAAATGATAATTTAGAGGTTTTTTCACTTGGCCTCATATATATATAGTTTTAATTTATTTAGTTTTATTAAAAAATTGTGCGTTGTAAGTGCGTTTGAGCTCAATCTAGCCTGATGAAAAGTAAAGATGAGCTCTAGGGTGTTATAAAAGGTAATAAACAAATAAGGAAAACCCTTCCCGAGTTTTATCTGTAGCACGTGCTATCGTAAAATAGAATAGTAAGTCTGAACCAAAGGAAGGCTAATAAATGAGATTGGATTGGTTATCTGTGACAGAGTCAGATCGGAGGAAGAAAGATGGGAGTCTCTCGAGACCTGCAAACGAAAGGTTCTTTACTTATTGGTATCCTATAGGTATACCGAATACGAAGAGACATTATCTCTTATCGTTGCCATTTATTAAAAGAATAACCGGAGAATTCTATTGAAGACAAATGTACCGAATAGTTTGCCATACAGAAAGTAGTTGAATAATGAAAAAATGGGTAACTAATGATAAAATATTCTAGCCCATACTCTTTAAAATTTCTAAGCTACCGATTTAGCGTTGAATGTTCCAAAAAAAATACAAAACGAAGTGGGCTCTTACTTTGAAAAGCTTTTTTATAGATTTGCTAGGAGCATTAGTGTTATTGAGTAACATGTACCTACTTTGATGTGGATAATCAATCTCTAATGGCAATTACAATTACTAATGGCATTTACTTTAGCTTATCTAAGTAATTATATGTATGTACTGAAAGTAAATACGACCTTCTTCGGTGAATTAATGCTTTATAAGTCTTGCCTACATAGCACTTCAAGACCATTGTTAAAATCTAAAGCATCCATCACAATTTCTGTAATAAAACATGGTAAAGACATAATGATCTGTGACTGAAGATCTCCGTAATCGAGTTCCGCAAAGAAATAAAATTAGATTATTGCCAAGGTGAGGTAATTGTAAATGGTATTGGATGCGGTGACCGCGGGCCGCGGGCGTTCAACTCCGCGCAGTGGGGCTGTGCCCGGCAGCTAGTACCCAGAATTGCTCATATACATACACTCCAAAATGCCGAGAACAAAGTCAATTGGACAAACAGGTCAAGCTAACGCACCATCGACCATTATAGATCATTTGTATGCAAGAGGACTACGAAATCGTCGTTAGGGATTTTCTATAGACAATAACATATTAACATTAAATAGGAAACTTTATATAATCCTTATTTTTGTTTGAATGTATTTGTTATTAACAGGCATTTATTAAGTTCTATATAACAATGTTTAGCATAGGGTGTAACATCGCCAGTCATCATTACACATCAGCAAAGATTATTTACATTGTTACAAAAGTGAGCAAAACTTACATCAATTGAAATAAAAAAGTTGAAAATTCAGCAGCGTCTCACGCAAGTGAAATCCATGCGGGATTTGTGTACCAGTAAAGATAATTTTGCACTTATATCGTTCTTGACAACATGACTGTCGATGCCGGTATTTTAAAAATCACTTCACGTCACTTCCGTGTTCACATTGTGTCATAAATTAGTGTTGAACTGAGTTTAACTCCAGTGTTGGAAGTTAAAAACGTGTAGGGGAGCACAACAAGTGTTATAAACAAGGATGTTCCGCGAGCTCAAGTTGGGCGCTGGGCGTCGTGGCACCTGTCCCTGTGTGAGCACGAACACGTCTCTACTGAGGCGACCGGCGGCGGCTGCTTGCCGGTCCCGCATCCACGCAACCAGCTCACCAACATACACTCAGTCTATACGTACTTCACTTTAGAACAACTTCCATTGCTGTTTCAATAAACCTGTTCTAAAAAATTACGCATCGACCACGCAATGTAGAGCGCGAAGCAAATTACAAGCGACAGTAAAGTTGTGTTTAAGCTCCGCGTGGGAGGGAAAAGCTATCAAAAGTCCACTCCACAAGCGTTTCTCAAAGCTTCGCTTGTGGCGCCAGCTCTTGGATCGACAGGGAAACAGAATACAACGCCATCTATTGGTACCAACTTACTTTATCACTTGGTTGGAAGATGTTGCTGCAGAAGCAGAAACCAGCCAACCATGATTGTAATATTATTTAAAATCTAAAGATAGAGCCACAAGTGAATTTATATAGGAGCCATGTAGCATCGCTCAGTCGCGCTACGTTGTTTTGACGTCCGTCGACAGACAAGCTCACAACCATGGAATTAGTAGGTACTCTGAGTACTTACTAAACCTATAAAAAATAACAGAGGTCTAAGAGGTCTCTTTGGGTATAGTCATGTTCCGTTGTTTTGACACCGTCGACGAACAACGCCCAAATTGTATGGAAATTCGACGTTCGTCAACGCACGTCTGTGCCTATGGAAAACAACGGAAAAGCACGATGCAACGTAGAAATGTGGCCTGCCTCCAACGCTAGAAGACGCGTCCCGTGCACTCCCGTGGTTTTCGGTGTAGAATTACCATGCTATCACAAGTTATTGGTACTCTACCCAATCTATGTACCAAAGATGCCTAAATTTTTCCAGTAAAATGTTGCACCACTTTTATTCCATTTTATGGGGAGTCAGTGCAATGGGAAAGATGCACGTATCCAGTAGTTTCATGGTTGCAATTTTTTATAATATTCATGCAAATCTTGACTCCAAACTAAATTAAAGTAAAATAAACAATAACTGTATCCTATTGATTACGGCCACTGTTCTTATTCTATTGCTACTACCTATCAACTGCTAGAAATGTAACCGTATTATATAACCGCCATGCCCTGATGTATGTACTGTGAGTTGAGCCATGACTCATGTAGTCAGTATGATGGTTTATTTGTATTCACGTTGTCAAGCCTAAGTCCCATACTGTCATGATTATGATTCATGCTATCAAAGGTTATTTAAATAAATGTCTAATAATGTTTATATTGTGACAGCATTTCATTTGAGGCGACGTCAAGAGTTTTATAAAATTATAGTGAGTGTGAAAAATGTACTTATAAGCATAAGCATCACTTCATATTTATAACAATTATAGACCGACTACATATATAGAAACATAGGGTTTTCTTTATTAACTTAAACGTATCAGCATTAACGTATCAACGTATCAGCGAAATAACGCATATCCATTTTCTATCAAGTTTATTATGAAGTAGAAAATGCATATTAATTTATTCGGAAATTAGACCTTCACAGGAACTTTTTACGTCAAATTTAAAATTACTAAATATTTATCACGGCTACAACCTACCATTACGCTAAGAAGAAATGCTGAAATAAACTCATTTAAATAACAGGAATAGGTAACAGGATAAAAATAATTAACAAAATATTATATGACAGTTCAATGTACGGACACAAGTTCTAAGTCTTCGGATTGATTAAAAGATGCCCCAGAACATGAACATTCAAGTAGGATGCACTGATTGATTTAATCAATGCAGATACGTTTCACAATAACATTATCTGTGTTATTTCAAAGGAAAATCATTTCCTTCAGATATTTCAATGTTCATAATATTGAATTATAATAATTTAAAAATAGTGTTAAAAAAAACAGACAATAGGTCAAACTCGTAGCTTGTAGCATGCCTTCGTAACACATTTCGTAGCAAGATGTTTATAACTTTTGTTCAAAACGCGTAAATAATGAACATCACGAGTACATTAAAGTGTTTTAAAGTATTGAGTAGTCTTGTGTCTCCTTATCAACCTTATCGTATGACCTTCTCGTCCGAGGTACAATATTAGCATGTGTAGTCCATTACGTTGCGCAAGTCTTGTAACTCTTGTAAGAGTTAAAGAGGAAAGCATATAAGAACAATGCGTATGTAACATCCTTTCTGGTCCAGAAACTGCGTCCGGCCTAGATGTGCGTGGTCGAGCTAATAGTGAAAGCTGGCCATTGTTGCGGTGACATTAGTCCCTAATAAAGCAACAATAGCGTTAAGCAGCATTACTGCTCTAATGAGAATGTTGTAAAGCCATACTGTGATGCTTGATAATATAAAATCCTTATCAATATCATAAATAGGATTTACGGTTGAATGTATTTTACTGTTTCTGTTCCCCTTCTTTGAATTATATCTCTTAGCTAAAGGAAATACCCTAAAGTAATTTTCTTTGAAAATTTCCCATAGACATAACCTAGATTTATTGAATGCGTTTAAATAAATTGTCATGATACGTGATTTTATTGGTTCATACATAACATTACTTTTCATCTAATATTTTTTCGCCTTGTGTTTTCAACGAACCTGAGAACAGAGATTTTTATTAATCCTGATTTATGTATGTTTTGTCGTACGAGCGTGTTCTTTATTATCAGTTTCAAGCTTCGTGGAAGTTACTATCAACCAACAATTTTAAGGAAAGTGTACATAAATAATTATAAAAAGCAGTAGATCAATTTACAGTATTTATCAAAATCAAAGGTGCTATCCGTAGATATGTCCGCTTAACATTAAATTCACCTGATTCAGTCACTAGTCAGTATGTAAGAGTTTGCTCTATCATCAGATTGGCGCTACGAAGAGTATGAAGGAGTTCAAACAAACTCCTTTGTACTAATTATGGTTGATATCGACGCCCAAGTCAAATAACGGTTGAGTGACACTTCAACGGTTGCATGCGGCCGACTGGAACCGATCAGCAAATAAATAAATTTATAGATAGATAGCTTGTGTAAATAAATAAATATTTTATGCACTTACAAATTAGAATATGTTCATTTTCTTGCTATATAGGTACCTAGGATGGTAGGCTATTTTAAGTGACAAAAAAGGAATAACAAAATTTTGTAATTCAATTTCTCATTACAAATTGATTAATTTATATATGTAAATATGTAATTTATAAAAAAATCAATCTTCATTGAAATTAATATATTTCAATAAAAAATATATCAAGACTATATTTTTATTTTATCTAAGTATAAAACGAATGAAAATGGAACTGCTTTCCGTTTTGTAACCGGCTACGATGGCTTTTTTCCTGGCTACGACGTGGTCCGAAGAGATTATTTTTGAACAATTTCACATAACCTTATTCATCTACAATTTCCATAATGTACGCTCCTTGTGTGGAACGCAGGTGGTTCCCATGCAGAAACCGTACACCATTGTCGAGGCTGATCGGTGCCGCTTCTCACCACGTCAATTACAGCCCGACCTTGATTCTAATCCTATCATTTCTCGTTTTTTCACGGCTCTTCATTATAGTTTTAAGTAATTTCTAAAATTTATGTCCGACTGTTTGCTAATTTGAAAACTTTAGCGAATAGTTAATTGCTGAACAGCAATTAACTGGAAGAACAGAACTTCACTGTTCAGTGAAGTAAGTAACTTTGTAGTCTTGAAACATGAATATCTATTAGTTTCAAAGTCAAAGCATTTTTATGTGCAACTTCTTTAAAAGTTACATGTATACTTTGAAAAATTACTTAACTCAAGTCAAATTTTAAATTATGCATTAGCAGTACGCGACAATCACTAAGACACTTAGAAATAATCTCATTTAAACAGTTATATATTATTTTCACTCTCTTTAAATTTAAAGTTAAACGTAAGAATTAAATCCATAATATTCTATCATAGTTCCAAATTCTTGCCTTTCTTAGTGTCTTACAGTCAACAGCACTACATATATCCAAGATAATTGTTGAGTACTAGGTATATAGGCAGGGTAGCGACTACTACTTCGTCATAATATAATTAAATAAAATGTCACGAAGAAATACAGAATTGAAAGTAAACAAAACCTCCATGTTTTATTTTTACTTGTGCATCATCGAGCCGAGATAACTTTCTCCTCAATTAAAAGTCAAGTGGGGTCAATATGTAAAGTTATGCTAGTGTGTTGATGTAGGTCCATGTAGTTATATTTATCAAAATATCCATGTTAAACTGTATTTACTATGTCTTTTACATATGTATGTAAAAATAAACTGTTTGTTTTCAAAATATGAAATTGTTTGTCATACAATACTGAATTTATGTCATACGCTTTCCTCATTCTTCTCTCAGCAATCTTGTTTACATAATTTCTTTAAATTATCTTAGAAATCTATAACAAGGTTCTTCTTGAAATGCATCAAAAATCGTGTCCTAAGTACCTACTTAGGACACGATTTTTGATGCGTTCAATTTATTATATCTTCAAGAAACCTTACTTGAATATATAATGTAACGAGGCTCTAATAGACACCCCAACACAGACAGCACGCCAAGGCACTTCAAAAACAATGCGAAAAACTCACGTAAGGCTAAATTGTAACCCTCGTATCCACCATCACACACATAATCACTGCGCCACCGGTAATGGAAAACTCTTGTTTTTACCGTGGATCCCCTTATTGTTGTTGCAAAACGAAAGCATAATATACTAGATGTAATACTTCTAGGTATATAGGTACATCTGAAAATGATATACGCATAAAAAGTGAGAATTAGAAAAAAAAACACGTAAATGAATCTGGAACGGTTGATATTTAGGTGTTAAAGTTATATGAATTTATAACTACCTGAGCTTAAATTCTACAAGTTTTTAATAGAAGTTGTTAGAACGGTTTTCCGAATGTTTTCTTTTTGGGTATATTTTGTCATTTTGTATTCTGAATTTCAATGATAATTACCTATGTCAAATATTTCAATAAAATTTTGGAATGGGTTATGCCAGAGCCAATTCATGTTGATCATCTCAGATTGAGGTTTCATCCTACTCTTGTCACATGAGTTTGTATACCCATATTTGACTTATTTAACGTATAGGGGTATTCATAAACCACCACTTGCATCTGGCGAAGATATCGTGAGGAAACCTAAACACTGGTAGAATGTGCGACTACTGCCAGTAAATGGCGGTATTCGTTAAAGTCATGACTGTGCCTTTAGGTGACTTGACTTGCAATCTGACACCAGTGATAGCTACACTAACATTGATGTAAGTTTCATACAGATTGTACACCTAGACAAGAAAAAAGAAAAATTTGATTTTGAAATACATTTAAGCTACAAAATGACAGTCGCACTTTTTTAAGGTTGCATGGTAAAAATCGCTATCTTGATTTGATCAAGGCAACCCGGATTAAGTATGATATCATCTAGATAGATGCGGTTCGCTCGGCTTGTTCATTACGACCGTGGGATCGTGTCTCTCCGCTTCACAGCACTCGTAAACTGGATTTAATTATTCTCATTGTTATGGTTATTTGCAAAATTATACAATAAATATTAATTATTATATATTAATATAACATTGTTACGTTATATTGTGCAGTGTGGTATTTGTAAAAGTCATGTCAGATGACTTTATGCGACTTGAATAAAATCTTACACTAGCAATAAATAACAGACCCAATAAAAAAGAAAGGATAACGCAATTTCTTTATGCTATAAATCAGAACACAGCCGGGCAGAACCTTTATGTAAACATGGCATTTAAATACCTACATTTTAGATCTAATAGCTAGCAATACATACACATAACAGTAACCTTGAACAGCTCACCTCGTCCAGTCCACCACAAAAACTCAATAGATACAAAATACCCAATACACAACATAACATATACATTAGTTTTAAAGGCAGAAATAATGGCGCGACGCGACGACTGTTCACTTAATTAACCGCGAGTACATAAGTAAGTAATACGTACCTAACTAAATGTAGTTTTGAGTGACTAACGCAACTGTATAAGTATGAGCTCAATGGTTGCGTTTTGACTTCTCTCTTCTTTTTGACCTTTTTCCCACTCATTATGTCGGCACTTTAAGTTAACTACTTCCATTTAGCTCTGTCATTTTACTTAACACTCACTCCTATTCATCCTTTTTTGATGCAAATCATTCATTCACCTCGGTTTTCCTCTATTCCTGATACATTTAAAGCCCTCTTCCGATATTATAAATAAGTCCATTCAAGATTTCAGCTTATTTAATATACTTATATGTACACAGATAGTCTAAGCACCTATTACTATATGAACGAAACGAACGACTATACGTATTAATAATTTTAAGAATTCATGTTCGGTCATCGGTCAATCTTAAACTTATTATGATACATATTTTTTGTTCTTACAAGTGGCCTTTTAAACCTACCCACCTTTTTCCTTAACACATGTATATGATAAAAATACTAAATAGCATCAGTTGATTTATACGGCCTTAAATCTTTCGTTATCTAGTTGTTGTTACGTTGTCTAGTAAAGCAATTGAGGTGCGCGTCGCGGTAATGACAATGTTGCGCTGGATGTGTGGGCTCATGCGGCTCGACCCTACCTTGTAAACCAGTTAATTATCTAGAGAACAAATTTTTAGCTATGCTCTTATGTAATATCAGCATTCCCGTTTATACCTTAGCCATAGAGCGTCAGAACCCAGGGTCCGGTTTCCGACTTTTTCTTCTATACTTCGCACAGTTCTTAGCATCCTTAGTAGTCAGACCTTTTGCAGCAAATGATGAAGATGAAAGATAATGTTCCTTGACAACATCAAGCCAGGCTATTTGGATTTGAACATTGCCTCTTCTAAAGCTATATCTTTCAATTTTATTGTCGTATAAACTAATGAACAATAGATTTACAGAAGACAAAATGTAAGTAAGTACTATACAATAGACAATATTTTTTCTTCTCAGTTACTTGCCGCTTGATTGAACGCATATTTTTTTCAATGCTACGATACTATATTTCTGTCATATAACAATAAGTTTGTTTTTACAACAACCAATACCATAATATTAATAAAATTACGTTGTAAATAATTATAACAACTAATTAGCAATACAGACGAGAACAAAATGTACTTACCAAATAGATGTTTAAGAAAAGGCAGACCACGAAATTCTGAGAACTTCTTGAACTCAGATGGTAGAAGCTTCTTTTGTTTCCTCATAGAAATGACGCAGTGGGCGTTCGAGGGCTTCAAAGAGTTGCAGCCATATTTTTCATGTCATTGTTGTTTGCTTAAATAACTCGAAATCTTTTTGAAGTCTACTTTGTATTTCATTGCTTGCGTTTATGACTTGCGTGTGATGTTTGAGCACTGTGACCAGTTTTGTGAGTAAGTATTTGTTGGCTTTGGCGGCCTCCACCACCCTGTATTGTGCTAATTGTATCCTTTAAGTTCTTACACCTACCATACTTACTTAAGTATGGTATGGTTTGTGGTATGTAGGCTTACTTACCTAACCTAACCATGCTTAAGTCTTTTTAATAAGAGGTCATACTAAAGTGAGCTGCTCAATTGTCCTCAATTTTTTTTATTAATGGAAGATATTCAACAGAAAACTTTATCTGCTGCTATGCCGCTGCTTTATCTTTGTAGGGCAAATTGATTTCATGTTTAGGTATAAATCAAGAAGCAATTTTAATTACCCCCAGTATTTGTTTGGGGCACACACTCATTCCCCTTGCTTAACTATTATACTGTTTCCGCGGGCAGCCGGCCGGAACATTAACACCGTCCAACTGTGAATTAAAACAAAGCCCATACCTAAAGTGTCACAGAGATCGTTGCCCTCTACTCCAAAAAAAACTGGCGGTAAGAAATTGGCAAGATATGTTTAAAATTATTCTGCTAATAACAGTTTTTTATTAAATTATAGCTTAGTAGTCCTCATCCCCACTAGTTACTAGTGAGTGAGAACCAGTGATGGAAAACCTATCTCTATATAACCATTAGGTTATGTTGCTAAATACGTATTCAATTCATTACACATAACACCTCGATAGGTGTTTGAAAGGATTCAAACAAAATAAAGAGGGTGGCCACATCTACAAGACGTGCTTCTAAACCACAACATAACAGCTTGATACAATCGAACAGTATATTTATAAATACCGATTGTTTATACCACGAGCTTTGTTGAAATTTAAATTATGGCAAATGTTACAATTGGAAGTGTTATGAAAGGTTTTTAAATGGGTCAGGAACAGGTAGCGACTACCTGTTTACAAGTAATACCATACAATGCATTAATTTATGAAGTCCTAATTCCTTTGTGTTCGACGCGTATGTAATTCTTTTTGCGCTCCTTTGAAATTATAGGTTGGATGTGGGCATAATATTCTTCTCTACCTGAGAATAGGTAAATAATATACTCTAAATGAGGCAATGTGTACTGAAGATCACAATGCAAGGTAGCTTGTTTAAAAAATTACTGAACACATTTTGTGAACCAATAGTACTTGAAATAATCGAACTGCGGCCAGGGTAATGTCATAAAAAATTGTTTATATCTAATAAACAGTTAATCCAACTAAATATAGCTCATAAAATGGACGTAGATAATGGACAGGCACATGTCTTGATGGCAGTACATGTTAAAATATTAACAACGGAACATACAGAAGGATATTAACAACAAACGACTTAAATCAAAATGTTAAAAGTTGCAAGATAACCTTTCCCAGGGAAACTATAACAAAATGGCTGAATTCCAAAAATAATAAGGATGAATTTGTCTGAATTGTAATATCATTATTTGTGTTATTATTTAATATATCGAATTATATGTGTTATTATTTACAATAATGGGATATAGTATAGCATAATGAACCTATTTGTAGCAGTAACAGCGATGTGTTATGAATTAGTGTTGTTACGCTGTTGACACTGTTGACACTCTTTGATATCAAATTACCTTATATTGATTGAAATTTAGTCATTTTATAATTTTCATATCCAACTAAGACAGATGACTGTAGTTAATTTTCTTATGGCCAGCAATAGCGCACGCATGGTTTGAATCGTGACGCGACACGTGCCGCTCCAGACAAATGATAGGAATAGGATGCACGACGAGCAGGAAGCACGCGCCTGCGCTGCTACCCAACCCGAACGTTACGTCCCTTTATAGACACCATAAACTGGGTTCATGGCGGTCAAGGTACAACTTGAACGTTTATAACATAGTTTACTCAAGCAACGACGGACCTACTAATTTTGAACCTAACGATTAAACAGTAAACACAATTCTCTAATATTTGTACAATGGTAAAATAATATTCTGGTTACGCATCTATTGTTTTTAGGTATTGCTCGATACAATTTTATATAATTTTATATAAGCTATAGGATAGAAATAATGCCTTTCTTCTTACTTATATGGATGATCTAAGACAATAGATATGATGCTATCCTGTCTATTTCAAGTCTCCCCTTGCTTGAATAGATCATATAATAGTTCTTATCATTAATTATAGAATCACGCTTCCTCTTCAAAACGGACTGGATTAAGAACATCTGCGTTGTTCAAAGCATTAGCCTTGCAGACGCCACTATCTAAGTCGTGGGCTCTCCCACTCTGTAGGACCTTCACTTTCCTTATCTTAAAACAAGCATAAACATTTATTCATTAATAAACCTTTTGTATATTAACAATATATTATAATAATGAACTTTTCATACTCATGTATATAAAACAAAGTCGCTTCCCACTGTCTGCCTGTTTCTATGTATGCTTAGATGTTTAAAACTACGCAACATATTTTGATGCGAGTTTTTTAAATAATTATAGTGATTCATGAGGAAGGTTTAGATATTATATATATAGATTAGAATTTACCCGAGCGAAGCCGGGTCGGCCTAGTAGTGGTTAATAATAAACTATTTACTCCAGATATTATTCTTAAGTATCTTAGCCACTTATTAATTTTTGGTCTTCGTTTCCAGAACAGAAACAAAAGATGTTAATGACAAGGTTCTAACAAACGATGTTAACAAACAACCACCAAAATGTGCCAAGTGTCAAGAATTTAAAGCAGGTTTTTGTTAGCGCATGTTGAAAATCATTCATTCCTCACGCTTGAATGGTTTCAATAGGATTGAGTGCAACCCCTGGGAGACGCAGGTATAAGTGTCGTCGATAAAATACTTTTTTGTATAGTATCTAGTATCTTCAACTTGTCTTCGTGTTCAAGTGTGTCTTTTATGTCGTCTATTCCCTCGAGTCCACTTTACACTGTCATGAATTATATACAGCTTTAGCTAACATTATATGATCTATATAAAAATAAATATATTATGAAATTTGAATTTGTATACTGTATACTAAACAAACTACCTGGCTCACCTGTTGCACAGCTATCGCATGTGTGAGCGTTGTTATCATCATAGGTGCGCTCATTCGTACAATGTGTTTCTAACTTATCATTCGCAATTTCCGTTGTTTTTAAAATATCATTATCTTTAGGTGCTTTCATACAAACCTGTGTGTAAAAATCGTTAAATGCAAAAATATTTTATTATGTTTTATTTTGTTTACCTCAACAATTTTATTAGTTAGGTTAACGTAATTCCACCCCTCGGTGGTTAGCTCATTTTTTGTCCCTTTCCATCATATTAACTAACGTATTTCTATTTCATTTGAAATGGAACTTGGTACCCCATAGCGTATGTACGGCATTAACAATTTCTCAGACACGGCGCGTTTAATTTTGAGGTTATGTTAGTATTAATTCTACGTTCAGTTGGAGTGAACGCGCGCGCGGTGGTCCGCCGAGGCTCCTTGTTGTCGGCTGATCTGAATGCATTCTGTTCGATCGATATCTTGTGAACTTGGGTGCAGACGTTCAGTGCATGCGTGCATTGTGTTATTAAAATTCAAATGAACCTTGATTTAAAAAAAATGCGGTGTCATGAATTAGTCACGGTTTAGGTAAGTACGTTTATCAACCGTTAAGTCTCAAATTTAAATGACGTTAATTCGAAATATCTATAACTAATATTGGTATTTCAATATCTTTTATGTTTACTTTGGTTTTGTTACTTACAATAATTTTATCTAGTAAATTACTTGATTCCAATGTTTATTAGATAAATATTCTGTCATTATAAGCAAGAGGGTCGATATCAACATTTTTTATTAAACAATTCGTTTAGTTACCTACATACCTGTTCGTTGTCAGAACAAAAAGCAAATCTTCCACTATTTTGAATTTTGGAAACAATGTTAGTTTTGTCTCTTTCTTATGATAACAGTATTAATCTCATAACTTTTACCTTTTTTTTTGTAAACATCAACTTGTTGAAGAATCTCATTAATAACGAATATGTATGTAATCTAGTAGAGCAATCAAGTTATAAATACTTTGACTTCCGCTAATACTTGAATTTTGAGCTGTTTAAGTATATTATTAAATCAGTATTCAGGCAAATCCAAATTTTTCCTTATGAGGTAGGTATAAAATACATATGAAGTAATAAAAAGTGGTTAGGTATATGATTTTTAATATTTATTAATACTTCAAGATAATATATTTTCCATTCTATTAACTAATCATATCATTTTCTATAGAACGGATGTATACAAGTATGCTTGTAAAAGTAAATTGTAAAGCAGCTGACTGACTTCAATTACAATAATTGAAGAAGCAATTTATTCTTACCCTGAACACCCGGTGTAATCAGCTGGAAAGGTGATAAGAAATATATTTAAAAAAACATCGTACCTATACAACGTTGCATCGGTCGAGGGTTATTTCCCCTCATAGCGTAGTACGTGGACCCTCGCTCTACACTCCGGTAGACAGTTGCGCAAATCTCATTTGCATGTCTATTAGCTTTTATTACAAAGAACACAAAAACCATTCTCGTTTGAATCATGCTTTTATCAGAAATCTGTAAGTGCAGTCGGCAGTGTGTATTCATCCTTCACCCTCCATGTGTTACCTATAGTGTATGCATACCGCGAACGCTATTGTGACTTGCATCAATCCATTAGACGATTAATCCCTTTTATTGTTATGATACCTTTAATAATAAACTCTTCTTCAATCTCCTTCTCATAATAGTGGAAAAGTATAACTGCATAATGAGATTGCATAATCCTTTTTCTGATCAGATCATCAACGTGCTTTCTTTGAACACTAACACAATGATCGTTTTGAAATATGTGGTGAAAATCATAAGTTTATATCGCAAATTAGTAAAAATACAACAATATAATAAGAAATAATTATGAATCTATCTATGCATTTATAAAAAAAATAATAACATCAAAATGTCACGACGACAGAAAGGTCACTCAAATTTGGCATTTGAGAGTAGATCATGAAATAACAGCTTTCGAAGCTCAAATCAAAATTATAATAATATCTTCTTCCAAACCACCTTCAAAAATTTTCAAATTGTTCCAAAATGTGCAGGTTGACGTCATCGCTTTTGGTGACGTCTGCGCGAATGAATTGTCGTAAACAGAAATGAGACCACCATATATAGAATATTAGAGTGGGTTTGGGATTAGTAACACTGCCTTATGAAGATAGGTAGCCGTAATAAAAGATTTATTGATTGGTAATCAAATTTTATATGTTTTTGTACTGAATTATGTAGATCAGAAAAAAATATAGAGCTTCCTTTTGAAAATCGAATTCTATATTTTGTGTATGTAGATAGAATTATTAATTATAATATATGTAGATAGATAGAATTTAAACTGAACAATAGCAATAAAATCATTCACAAACATTTAAAAAATCATCAGTATATCCATTCTAGTGTCATATGAACCAGCCTTGATCAAAAGTCTCGCCAGTTTAACCTTTCACGTTGTTGTTTAGCTAAAGTCACGCGAGTTGGCGCCTCATAACTTAAATCACCAGCGTAGAATCGTAATAAATACATGAGGGCATGTTATGTTCTCCACAATATTATATTGTTCATTATATTGTTTTATGTTTTCATTCTTTCAAACGTAGTGTATGTTTGCACTTTATTGCAAGACAAACACAATACACATTTACTGTTTATAAAAAAATCCTTCCTTCACGTCATGCACTTTCACAGTTTACAAAAATACTAACTCTCTATTCTTTTCTGAACCAAATAACACTGATATAAAAAATCTCTTAGAACATCTCATTAAAAACTAATTAGGTAACGCTTTTGAAATATTGAAGGTGTCATTCTCAGTCAGTGTTATCTCGTCTCGATACTTCGTTTGGTATGTAGGTCCATAGTGATAACATAAAAGATGATTTCCACTTTTCTGGGATATTTAATTTGGTAAAAAATAATCAGTTGGATACTATTAATTGCACAACTATAAAAAATAAGTATTTATTTAAAACCTGGTTCTTTTTTGTTTTGCTACCTACAAACAAATAAACAAATTGCTATCTACAAAAAAACCTATAAACAAATGCTCTATCAGAAGTAGACATAAATATTCCAAAGTCTACTTATTCCGGGTCTCCCACGCCGAGTAATATGAATACGGTGAACAAAGCCATCTTTGAATAACGGAATCATATGTGAAGATCTATAAATCTCATGTAGTGGGTTAATAAGACATACTTGATGAAATTATCGGATTAAAGTTAGCTAAAATAAACAATGAAATTCTTGCTCAGAAATAAATTCTTGAACAGAAAGCTTCAACTACTGAATCCAAATATGTTTTTACTACTTGATAACCATTGATATGCAAGAGGTTCTAAAAATCAAACAAAATATGCTCAGAGCATGTAGGTGTAAAAAA
The DNA here is from genome assembly GCF_027563975.2 of Plodia interpunctella. Lineage (NCBI taxonomy): Eukaryota > Metazoa > Arthropoda > Insecta > Lepidoptera > Pyralidae > Plodia > Plodia interpunctella. Next base: position 5,829,641 of record NC_071295.1, read on the forward strand.
AATTTTGTGAACACAATTTATTTTCTAGTATGTCGGTAAACGTCTACCATACCGACTATTACCGACAAAGGAGAAATATAATTTAGTGTAATTGCTACATTGAATACTGACCTTCACCATTAATCGTCTAGAGAAATGTTTCTGTTTACATACAATTAATGCTTCTATTGAAATAATGCATCGTTCTGTAAATAACAACCATGTAAGATGAAAAGGTCGACAACCCAACAACAAACGGAATGAACGGTAATGTAACGTTAATACACAGAACAAATAATAATTGTTTAGCAAGAATGCCGTGGCAAAAGATCGCAGTTCACTATAACAGTTACAATTAAAATTATATCGTAGGTACCTACTTAGATTATTATTTTAATTTACCTATTATGATCATCTAAATGAATTCCTTTTGATCGCAATCGTAAGTAACAAGAAAACAAGTCGGTATATTTTTCTGAAATTGTCTTCTTTTATTCATATGATGTTGATCGTATCGATGTAAATTTATAAACTGTCTCGGCATTTTTCCTGCCACATCGGTAAGAGAATTGCATTTCACGCAATAAAGAATGTTAACAGCATGATGTTGACCTATGTAGTCAGGTACTTTTACTGTTGCGAAAACTGGCATGGTGTTCCACATACAGCGTGCTTCGAAACTCGTGTCGTCGCTCGCATCCATCATCGTCAACTCCATTTATTTTATACACAACCGTGTTTCTATTTATATTTCTTGGAATTGTTTGGATTAGTACATCTCAATGATCATACAAATGTGTGCCAGTTCTCAATTAGCTCAAACAGCAAGGTCAAGCAGAACTTTTCACTTTTGATCGTAAGTAAATTGCTAAATTGTTATACAATTTAAATTGACATACCTATGCAGTGAAATAATCATGTTCATTGAGATTGATGATGATAGTTCGTTCAATGTTGATAAACTTATTCGGTACGTGTCAGTAAAAATTCGATCCTGTCACGTTTGCTAGATTCGATTTATCTTATTTACTCAGTTCTCATGGAACAAAAGTTTTGCCTTTATTACAAAGACAAGCATAGAAAATAACTTAAACGATGTCACACACATTACAACAATAATGGCTCATTACATCATTGTAAGGACGTAGCTATTTTCACATAAGTATTGATGAGTGTAGTCTATTGTTCAAGTTTCTGGTGTTTTATTCCTACTAAACAATTCCTACAAAAACATTGCGGTTCGTCAGTATACCTATGGTGATAATTTATTAAAAACTTAACTATCAATAGTTCAACCGCTAATTTACGAAAGGAAAAAAAGATTTTAAAAACCCTTTGTTTTTCTAGGCTGTTATATATATTCTTGGGTGTTTGGTTGATAGTTTAGCAATGCAAAATTAATTTCATATTTTACATAAAAACTTAATATTATTATTGAGCATGGCAGTAATGAAACCGGGCCAACAACAATAACTCTCGAGAAGAAAAAATATAACAAAAGAGGCTGAGTAACACATAACATAATGGCAAAAGCGAGAAGCAATTTCCCAGATTCATTCGATGAGCTTGGATCTGGAGCGCGAGTGTTTCTTAATTCTACGGCAAATAATGCTATGAACAGCTGAGTGGTATTGTATCATCGCTGCGATGTACCGTAGCCGGCCTACTTGATGACAATATGATACCAATAGAAAATATAACTCTCCATATTCTAAAATCTAATGTTTCTCTAAATACTGTCGAAACACACCTTTTTCCTTCAACATTAACACTATTATACAAATATTTGTTTATTCAAGGCACCTTCATAAATTAACATGCAAAGAATTTGTAAGTAACAAGCATATACAAAGAACGGGGTAGTGTCAGAAGGGAATTAGAATATTTTTGAGGTGTCTTCCTCTTTTTATACACCTTTAAATACCTTGAATTTCAAAAAACACAAGTAGCACTTGGATTTGTAGTTGACAGCTAATAATATACAAAAAATAATTTCTGGCTACCAGTAGGTACATGTTGTCTACAAACTATTAGAATGACTAGAACGATCGAAATGAAAAAAAAAACGAATGTTGATATATTTCTATACAATGTAGAAGAAAAATCAAGAAAGTGGACCCTGGACTGAGAAAGGAAGTAGTCGGGAAAATGCCCCGATTGAAAAAAGAGAGAGATAAAGATACATTTCTAAGAAGAAGTTGTATGTAAGACAACATGATATTAAAAGACATACACCATTTTGTAAGTCAGACCAAGCTCAGGTCTTGCAATTGCATAAAATAATTTACTTTCCAGAAAGTAATCATGAAATTAGTTACTAAAGTATTATTTAATACTGACCATATGCTAGTGAAATTGTGACGTGTCTAAAGTTCGAGCAAGCCACGGGTCACATTCCTCAGCGCCAGCGCCTATTGTGCCACTATCGCTCTCGTAGCCACGCATAAATCTCAGTTTCGTTAATAAGTGTGGGCGCGACATGGACACGAACCCGTTATTATATCGCCATAAATTCTCGCCATAATACTCGGTAGGGCATAGTAAAATTCAGCTTCAGCACGTCAAGTTTATCACGTTCCATTTGAAATTCGAATTTCATCATGAAATATTTTACTATCATTCAGAAGTAAGGAATTGGCTATTATCCAAGTAGTCAAATCAATACTTTTTCTAATGTCAAAAACAACATTCTCATGATTAATAAAACTAAAGTGACATTGAATTGTGTGTGATTATTAAAATAGCTTCTTTCATACATTTTATTCTGTACCCAGTCGAATAGTCAATTGTTTGCCAAAGCCTATATTACACAAGTAATTATTCTGAAGCACATATACAGTACACATTTCTAAGATTCCAGTGATTCGTATCTATTGCTGATACAAGGATCCTGCTCCGAGTTTTTGTCGCACTGTCGTTGTACGCCATAAGAGGCACAGTTGCTCTTGAATTTTCATGGAACGGCAATTGTACCTAATGGCTGCCACTTGAGTTCAAAGCGAGCCGCGGGCGAACAATCAGCAGCCAGACCCTCTCTACTAAAATAATTCTGTTTTTGATATTATCGTAATTTACTAGGGTACAAATAGGGGTAGATACAGCGTTCGGACCCCTCTAAATAAAAATGCTTATGTTATTACAGAACAAGCTGGCAAAATGCCAATAATCCAATTTAGCAAAATAATCTGAGTTATTACAGATATTAATTTTATTAAAATAAAAAAATAATTAAGTCGATCAATCATGTTAAGCATGTTATGTACATGAAAAGATACAATCCATCTACATTTAAATCACCTGTTCTCATTGTAAGATAATGGCTGGGTAATTCGTTTTTATGCACTTCCGATATGCAGCAAATCCGTAAACAATAAAAGCTATCATGTTCGTAACGAGACTTTCGTGGGAGTCACTGCTCCGTTCCCAATAACTTTCAAATCAATAGGTTGTCGTTGTATAAAAAAAATGTGAAATTTCTAGTTGCCTACTTAGTGTGAGCGGTAATTTACCTTGATATATAGGTACAACCAAATATAAGTTTTTATTGCAATTCTGAATCTCACCGGTTAAATTTTATAGCGTAGAGTAACAAATGACAATATTCAAGGTCGTAAATATATTTACTTGTAATATATAATTTATAAATTTTTTTCGTCTGTCTTCATTATACATAAAACGATAGGTTGGCATTTCTTTTTTGCTATCCTATTAAATTGTAATTCATTAGATTCAGAGAATAATTTAGATGTAATTTAGACGCAGAAAATCTATCATCTTTTTATCATATGGATGGATATCATCTTCATTGTGATACCATTTACACCCTTTGCTACAGCTAACATAGCTTATGTTCGGTCAACGAAATATGGAGCATAGAAGTATGCTCCATGTCTTCCTATGCTCTAGAAATAGGTCTACTCCATTCTTCTCTGTGTCTGTAACTTCAAGTGTTTTCAATTACATTCATATAAATCAAGGTTTATTATAGAAGCTCTAAATATGCAATATGTTCCTATGATTGGATTTTCATTGTAAAGAGGTAACCATGTAGTAGATATTTCGTTTCTAGCCATCGTAAACACTTTCTACATTGTAACGCGCACAAATTGTTTCGCCCCATCATGACTCCTATCAACAAATGCTGTAACAAGTAAACGCAATATCACAATAGCCCGCTGTGTGACCTTAATTTTGACCATTCTTTCATTCCCTCCATATTAGGAAACGTTTTAATCACCCTGCAACGGCAGCCACGTCCTAATATGAACTGTGAGTCAGACAACGTGAACATAAACATTTATCTATCTTCTGCAATCGGATACCTTAGCTGTGCTGTAACTCATTTACATATATCAAAATTTATCTAAATGCCTAACGTTAGGTATGATGCAAAATATAATTAAATACATTACTTATATGGCGCATATTAGAAATTACCTACAAAAAATGTGCAACACAAACAGTTTTACAGTGACAATGTGGACTCCTAAATAAGTAATCAATACATGAACATACTGCAGATCAACACACTAAACTGATTTATGAACATTTATTTATCGGATTCATGTATGATATGGAACTAGAATTACACACACATCGAAAATTAAAGACATAATAACATATTCATGTTTAGTAAGCTAGCTGTATCGCTACTGCAGCCGAAGTAACTAGGTCTTGAGTTTGTATTACAATAGGAAACTGCCAATACAACCGACACCGGAAGAGCACTGACCACGATGCCAACGGTCGCCAAATTCAGCCTACAACGGGACTTCGTCGACTAAGCCGATGGTGCTTTCCGAGTTTCCGACTAACCACAATATTTGACTAAAAATTGTATACCCCAATTTAGTACCCCGCACACATAGTAAAATTTGATTTTACTCCAAAGTAAATTCGAGACTTGTGTTATGGGATACTATATATTATGACATATATTTATAAACGTCCGGATTTACTTGGAATCTAAATATTATGGGAAATGGGATGGGAAAAATATTAGGTGGATTCTTCTCATAAGCAACGGGCTATTAAAAAATCTTTACCTTACCTTGGCCATCGAATTGTGGGTCTCTTGGCTCCAGCTCTTTGCTCTTCAATCTTGGCTCGCTCTACCCCGCAAGGAAAAACAACGTGATGTTTTATAAAGAATAGAAAACGAATATTCTGAAAAGAATTTTAATGAGAAGCAATATTTCATCAGTAATGTTTGCAATAAATTGCAATCAAATGCACGATTCGTATAATTTACTCTTATTTTACACTTATATATTTATACGTTTATGTAGTCTAATAACGCAAAAATTTTAAGAAATTGAGTTGTATATTTACGTGGGATAGATGTCATGATCTTATTTCATGCTTGTGATAAAATTCAACAAATTTACATTGAAAATTTCAGGAAAATTCCTAATTCAACTTTGGATGATTACATCACTTATTAACGTCAAAAAATTACTTAAAACTAACTACAGCCGACTTCCCAGGTGAAGAAGAAGCGGCGGCGCAACGAACTTCACCGCAGTCTATACTATACTATTACATTTGTCGTCATAATACGCTATACGATCATACAGTTTTATCAAAATTCTCTATGAAATTGAGCAATGTTTGGAACTATCAAAGATGTCGATTCCTCCCCTATAAAGTTTAATTCGTCCGCAGGGTCGTCGATTGGCAATAAAGATCACTCACTGGCACTGGACGCTGGAATTTAATTACTTGCCAGTGTCCACACCGACTGCATAAAATATAGGCAGCACATAAGCAACTCAACTCCAGCTGAAATTTGCGTACTATTGTATGGTCCAGCTAAAGTCATCGTTGTCAATTTATTTATTTTATCTATTCGGAAGTCAACATGCGCAGCAAAACGTTTTTAACAAATTAATAAACAGATAAATAACTATGAAACCATTAACAAGTTTTCATAATTACATTTTAAAAAATAAAATGATATCTTATTTATTTATTTTTTATATTTATTTAGTTTAATAACACTCTTTGTATAGGTTTTGTGGCACAATTAAATAAGACAAAAATGTGAAAAAAGTTTATCAGATGAATTCTTAAAACTATTTTTAAAATTAACCACTTATGAAATTCTCCTCTTAATAATTTATCAATACATGTTTCTCCAAACTCCATGTTTTGTGTCGAATCCCCGTGGATTAATTACAACTGCGGTCGACATTTACGCTCTCGATAAAATTAATAACCTTTCATTACCCTAGATGCTTTTCACGCTGGTAGTTGGGAATAATTTAAACGTAGCTTTACTAGAGTGTGTAACACCGCGCAGAGACTACTTATATAACACCTTAACACGCAAACGCAATGCCTTTATACGTCTTAATTTTCTGCAATTCTCCACACTATAGAAGAATGCATGTTGCACGTAGGTAATAACGCCATTTTAAAGTGCTGCATTGTTCTTGAATTAATGCCATAAAATTCTACATAGCAGTTCGTTTTTGTTGTACAATTTATTTTCTTTACGTAATTTTACACTCTGGCGAGTTAGATGATAAATTGAAGCTAGATAAGACTGACGTATAAGAGTCGCTTATGATTGAAATCACTGTTGTAGTAATCAAATTAAATGTTAGTGTGAAGAGTATGTACAACCGGCAGCAGAGCGGATATCCGCAACGGTATACACACACTGGCGTCTGAGACCGGTACACTGCTGGCGCAGTTAGACACGCATCGGTGACTTTTGATAAACATTAGAATACGGAGAAACTGCAAAAGACATAAAAGATCGACTATGATTTGAATGATCAAAACTATTTTGTACTTCAATATTTTTGATTCCTCATAATTTTTCTCCTTGTAATTGCCATGATAGGTAAGGTAGACATTTTTTTTATTCATTTCGCCAATTACAATTGTTACCTATCTATGTTTCTCTTATTCTGGACTAAGTAGAAATAATTATCACTAGCGAAAATCTATGTATGTCGAAGAATACAACGAGACATGAATTCAACGCTCCGATCACCGGACGTAGGCCATTTGCCGACCTAGTCCCACGCCATGTGGGTGTTGGTAGTATGATGGTCATTTATGTCCACAGAATCACGAATAAAGTCTTACTAGAAGTGTACAAGACCCATGATCAGCTACCCATATCCACATACCCTCCGAATTAATAAGGATATCTGTCACTCGTTCAACAATCTATAGAACAAATTTACCTACCTTGATAATCAAATTTTGCAATTTTTAACAGAGTTGAAATTCTCGACTTCATCGCTTTAGTTTCTATGACGATGCATTATTATGATAAGCGTGACCAGATGGTGCACCCTGGCTCGGCTCGACTCCTCTCGAACTCCTCAACGGTTTAATGCACGAACATGATTTTTTATCACGCGTTGAATGCAATAAGATCACTTTGACGACAATAAATGCTTGATAAAAATAACACTATTGTAAAAAAAATTGTCAGCATTTCTCGTCATCTTTTTATTTCAAATTTTGTGGTGGCAACTTATGCCTTTATTTGAGATATATCACAACGTACTCTTAGTAAATTATACAGAAGCCGGCCACTACTTAATAAAGCGGTTGTTCTTGAAGATATGAGTACAGCTATATCTCTATGAGTAGCCATAAAGAGTAATAATAAGACGAGCTTGTTTTAATCACAAGTGGCTACTATATTTAGCGATGCATGATAATTTGGGTTATTAAACTCTGACGGTTTATGTTCATTACTCAAATGCATCCTTAGACACATAAATAAAGACCAGATAAGATGTAACGGACTTTCTGGTTCAAACGAAGCCAATAATATAAAATTTTTCTTTACTGGTTTTCAGATTTTTTTCTAAGATGGGCGCTCCGGCCTGGGGTTCGCGGGGCGGCGGCGACCGGCCGCGGCTGCTGAGGATGACGCCGCTGCGCCACAGCTTCGCAGCTCCCGCCTCGCCCCCTGCACCTCCCCCGCCGCGCACCCACGACTACGCCTCCGACGCTGACACTAACAAGAAAGGTAACTTCCTCCTATGGTCTCACCTTCTCACTAAACAATTCTTATTTCCTTTAGCGTGGATGTTAAAACGTAAACAATCTCTCAAGGTGGTGTTCGTGCATCACTCGCTACATATGCATAATATTACGCTTTTGTTAAACCATTGTATTAAAATTTAAAATTTAATTTCTAATTATTGTTTTGATATTCATTATAAATCTTTGAAACTGAAGAAAATAAAATGTTATTAAAACAAATATGATTATCTCGTAAATACCTTCATAGAACATAACTTTAAATATTACGATACATTAAACGTTCAATATCAAAGGCGTGTTGACGCCTTTGATTTTCAATGATCAATAATAGTTTATATAGAATTTATTGAAACCTGAATATAAGTTGACAAAAATATTTAATTGTATTTTTCAGAAGACAGCTGGAATGCCAATTTATCGCAAAGATGGCGGAAGCTTCGTAGACGTTGTTCGAGACTACGGCCAGGTACAAACGGGAACAGAGAGGCTAGCCCCGTGCGGTGTTCTCCTTCCCCTCCCCGTCCCCCACAACATTGTTCTCCTGCACAACCGTCCAAACTTTCCTTCAGGCATCGAGGGAAAGTTTACACAACTGCATCATTACGCGTCACAAGTGGTGCACCAGATATTCTCCGCGCTCTTGGGAAACTCGGTGGGGGACTTCGAAGACGAGCCTTATCGGCACATGATGTATTGGCGCCGCCACAACAGCAACCTGCCACATTCTATGTTCCTAGCCCCACTTCCACAGTTCGAGTACCTTCTTCACCTTCACCACAACGGCCGTCTTCCACATTACGGCGTCGCTGCAGCTCTCCAAACGTCTACAGGGCCAAAGGTTCTCCAGCGCCACGGGATCGCACTCCCTTGATAAATCAAGAAGACGAAAGTCGAGACGTGGTCGATTACAGTTATGTTCCAGAAAGAAGGAAAAATAATTCTGAAGGAAGAAGTCGCCGGCCTTACAGTGAGAATGTTGAGCTGGATATGCCGTTATATAGAAATGGTTATAACCGACTGACTTCGGAAGCCTCACAGAAATTGTGGGAGGAGCCTTATAGGCTACCTCGTGTCCAAGCCCGACAAGAGCCAATACAGCAGTTGCGAAACTGCGTAGCGGAGTTAAGAGTGAGCGCAACTCCGAGGTCAGCGCGACCTCCTCCAGCGCCCCCCACGACGGTACCGCAGACCAAGAGACCACCACCACCCGAACCAAGAGATTCTCACACATTTGAGGTAATAATTATTTCTTTCATTTTTTATATAAAATAACGCCCAGAACTTAGTTGTCGTAGCATTAACCCCAACAGTATGATATAATTAAACTTAACCGTACAAGGAGAAAATAAATAAGATACGGATACAATGTCGCCCTTTTTGAGTTTCGAGTCTGAAAGAACAATAACAAATAAAAAATACAAAGAAAAATAGTAGATATACTGTACCTTAACAACAGAAGCAGACTTCCTGTCCGCTTTATGAAAGAGCATTGAGTAGGGTTTAGTAAACCGCACATGAAATTAACAAAATTCATTGCAGTTTGCCAAAGTTATCGCCGCATAAAAGTGTGCAAGGTACACTTATTATATATGGTTTGAGGAGAAGGGATTCCCTTAGAGATTTTTTTAAAGATATTAATATTTTAACTTTACCCTCTCAATACATATTTGACAACATTATGCAGGTCCGGAAATATTTAAACTTATTTTAAAATAAATAAAGAAATAATAAATAAATATATTAGGACAAATCACACAGATTGAGCTAGCCCCAAAGTAAGTTCGAGACTTGTGTTATGGGATACTAACTCAACGATACTATATTTTATAATAAATACATATATAGATAAACATCCAAGATCCGGGCCAATCAGAAAAAGATCATTTTCCATCATGATCCGACCGGGGATCGAACCCGGGACCTCTCGGTTCAGAGGCAAGCACTTTACCACTATGCCACCGAGGTCACCGTAAAAAGTTGTTGATTACACTGATAGAGCCTTACGTAATAAAGATAAATTGTTTGTCCTCGGGCATCGGTTGGCCAAAGTTAGAACGTCTTTTGTTGGGAACTGTATCCGTTTTTACAATAAATTGCCGTAAATGGATTCTTGATTTGCCGGACAAAAAATTTTATTTACAAAAATTATACTCGTATGAACGACAATAATGTTTGGCCCAAGCATGGTGCAGTATCCTCATAACATATGTAATTGATTTATGACAATATTACGTACGTTTTGTACATTTAGCTTTTTATTTATATATTTTTTTTTGTGTGACAATTTTCAATAATTTTATTGGAAATACAATTTTGACATTTTTAATAATGATGTAAATTCGTCCTCCTAATTTTTAATATATGTATAAGACCTATATTTGTTAATTGACGTCCTTGGAGAAAAGGCTGTGGTGAAGTTTATTACGCCACTTCTTCACCTGCGCTTTGGAAGCCGGCAGTAGACTTAGTTTAAGTAATTTTTGACGTCAATAAGTGATGTATTTCATCCTAAATTGAATAAATAATTTTGAATTTGAATTTGAATATCAAATTAGTGGACTGTACTTCTGAGTTATACTGACTGTACGGCTGAGTTTGCTCTACAGCGCATTCATCATGATAGATTAATAAGAAATGTTATCAATGCGGTTTCAGAATCATGTCATGATTAAAGTTCAGATTATTACATCAGAAGATAAACCCTCTATCATCATTTTCGTAATTATCAATCTCTGTTTCCAGGTGCGTTTCACAAAGTCTGCCGGGGGAAAAGGCCTCGGGTTCAGCATAGTTGGTGGTCGGGACTCTCCACGCGGAGACATGGGCATCTTCGTCAAGACCATATTCAATAATGGACAAGCTGCTGAATCTGGATTGCTCAGAGAAGGTGAATGAACAAATTTTTACAATCTCTTTTTTAAGCTCCTCAGGATAAGCGAACAGACATGCCACCGGCCCACCTGATGGGAAGTGGTCACCACACAGAAAAAAAATAGATCAAAATGGGTTCAGCCGTTTGGCTGCTTCAATGCCAAGACAGACATATAGACATTTAAACTTATTACTCCCTCCTTTGTACTGTGGTCGGGGCTTAAAAATTAATTACAACAATAACTTAGAATGTCTTTACACAACGCATTCCTTAATGTTAGACTGAATCAGCCTTTTATGTTATTTCACGATTTTGCCTATCGCATGGGAATCGTTACAACGTTATTTATATGGTGGTGTAAACTGTAATGTTAATGTACTTTTAGTGTGTTAATGTACTTTTTATTAGAAAGGTGCAAGGTGACCGCTTTGTCGCAGGACGCATTCCATACAAGCAGTTATTGACAGCTGCATTAATGTTGACTGATCTGCCGTATATTAAAAAGGTCCTTACTTGCACCTGCGTTACATTGAATTCAGTTTACATAAAATAAAAACTATATTTACGTAATAACAAATATTTGACATTGAATTAATATTTAGCCGGCAACAGCTTGCCGCGTTCTGTTCGTCAACATTGACCATAAATAATTTCAGTTCTAAGTTAAACAATATATAGCGTTTTGGTAAAAAATAAAAATCAATTAATATTGCTTTTTACTAATCTGGAATTGCTAGACTATGAGCGAGCACCCTTACTTTATATTAACCTTGCTTAGATTATGTGTATAGGTAAATACTTACTCTTGTAATCCCAGGAGACGAGATTGTATCAGTAAATGGGCGAGGCATGGCAGGATTAACACACGGTGATTCCTAGACTATGAGCACTCTTACTTTATATTATCCTTGCTTAGATTACATATCAATGGTAAATACTTACTCTTGTAATTCCAGGAGACGAGATTGTATCAGTAAATGGGCGAGGCACGGCCGGGCTGACACACGGCGAGGCGATCAGGTTGTTCAAAGACGTGCGCGCCGGCCCTGTGCTCCTGCGCATCGCGCGACGAGCGCCTGCGCGCTGACTGCCCTGCGCCTGCTGCGGTGACAACACCGCGCAGGCGCCATACCGTTACGATATTTATTCTACTATGTGATGCCGTCATCATCACTTTTAAGCCACTGGCTATGAATGGAATAGTAGGATGGGCCATGTCTCTCATGGGCTATACGGAGCCAATTCCTTCCAAAGCACGTAGTTATACATTTTTGGTCGCCCATTTCCACTGCGCCACCAAGCTCCTCCATGATGCCGTTCGATCGGTCAAAACGTTTTAGTGATCCGTAAAATACTGACGATCGTGTTCGCATAAGGCGTGAGGTCTTAGACTGTATGTACTTGTATTGACAGTAATTTAATGACGCACGAAAAACAATTGTTATGAGTGTAGACCTACTAAAACTTGCTACTGCCTTCAGCTTAGATATCGCTTTGTTGTCTATGATTCAGCGTATTAACTACTCACTCTAATGTAAATAGTAATAGAAGATAGAATCTATAGTAGTAAATCTATAAATTACACGAAACAAGTGTCTCAGGACTGCTTATTAAAAAAATAGATATACACATATTTACTAAACATATATTATAAATTACATAAAACAAGTTTCTATACTATTCTTCTAATTCATGTGATAGAAAAAGGTAACCATTGCCATCTATCTTCCAAATCAACAGGTGAAGTAAACGTGGGTCAATGTACCTCACGGGCATGTAGCAAGTTTAAGCTATTCATTTATACATTTATAAAATGAAATAACTCTTTTTATTTTAATATAATATTAATATAATTATTATCTATTATGTATTTAGGGAATACTACCTACCTATATATATATACCTAAAACAAAATTGGACACAGACACTCATACTTCTTATGATTCCGCTTTACTGTCTAAATTTGAAAATAAAACTAATATCTTGATTATATTAAAAAAAATATTTTCTTAATAAGTAGTCCTGAGAAACTTGTTTTGTGTAATTTATAGATTTAATTAAATTAAGTTACTAATTTATTTTCAACCTTGAATACGAATAGACATAAATTAATGCAATGTCAGTCGAAATTCAGAGGATTTTAACATTATTAATAAGTTTTATAACTATTTTTAACTTAACTCGATAAAATTTTAAGCAAATTGAATGGTCACTAACTCCAAGAAAAAAATATTTGTATAAAAAAATACTGGAGCACATTTTTGAAAATTGTTGTCTGTGATATTGTGATATTGAAAAGTTGCGCACAACTAATCATCTATTTTGAACATTAAATACTTGCAACTAGGTATTATAATATAATTAATAATTTTTTTAATGAATATTTATATAGGACAGGTGAATATTTTTATATATATTATAATTTTATAAAATCGATAATTGAATAAAATTTGCAATATTAGTACTGAAAATAAATTATATAACATAAAAATATCTGGCAGCAGCATTTACAAAATAACTATGCATCTGTTAAGATATTTATAGTAATAGGCATTATATGTATGTTTTTGTAATGTTTTCTATTTATTTACTTATCAAAAAGCTTCAAGCTATATTTTTTTAAGTAGATAAGATAAAATCAAAGATCCTTTTTTATAGTCATATATTTTTTACTGTATATAATAACATACAAGTTTACTGTTGCCTACAAAAGTATTATACTAAAACACATTTGGAAATGGCGTACGGCGTTCAATTGTAGCTTTACTAAATAAATTTAAAAATTTACCAAGGAATATAAAAATAGACTTTTATATCAGTAGCTATATTTGATACTGAACTATTTTTACATTTTTGTAATACTTTGTAATTCGGTTGTAAATAAATGAGTAGACAATATAAAAAGTTTGGTAATTTAGATCCTGCACTCGTTTCTAAGAACGTATATGTTTTGGGATACCTAACATATAATGAAATAAAGATCTTGATTTTCTCGACTTGTTTGCATTCGATTCAGATTTTAAAAATAACAATATAAAAAAAGAAAATAAGTGTAATTGTAATTTGGAAATACTATATAGTCTTAAAATATAAAGCATATCCAGGTGTTATTATGCTGTCATAAGTAATATACTAAAATCAATATTTAGTTTTATGATAGGATGGGTAGACACAAACACAAGATCATGGAAGATTATATTTTCTTTCTTCAAGATTAATTAAATACAGGAGCACAATGCCAGTAGAACATAAATAGATCATTTACAATATTCGTTGATCTGATCACTGTATAATAAATGACAAAAATTAGTATTAGTAAAATATTTACGCATAAAAACAAAGATTTATATTTACAACAAAATAAGTCTACAAATTAGTGGTAAGATAGGGCTTTGTATCAAAAATAGTTTTTACAATATAACCAAATATTACATTGTAAAAGCTGTTTTTCTACTTAATAAAAATATTGATATTACAAGCGATAATACAGATCCAAATAGAAAATAAAAATCGAAGTTTACGGATAAAAATTATATTGCCATTTTACTATGATGACGAATGCGAGATTTTTCTCTGAAAAACAGGAATAACTCTGAGACTACGAGTTAGATTGAAAAAATACATAAGATTACTAATTTGTAGCACAGGCCACCTGGTTATAACAGTTAATTGTCCCGAAATTCCACAACAATTCTATAATGAACGTATCAATATAGCATAGCATTGCAAGATAACGTAAGTAGACATTTCTTCATAACAGTTGAATGGATTTTCAAATGTAAATACGAGTAACTAACTAATAATTTCGTTGTCTGCTGAAAATTTTTCATGCGTATATAAGCTATGTGCACGATTAATGTACACATACATATGTAGCATACGTACCACTATATAAAACCGAATAGCTGTGAGTAGTTAAATGGGTAATAAAGATACTTACTTTCATGATCCATAAAATGAATATGACGATCAAATGAATTTTATTATTATAACTAAAGAAATTAAATGATTAATGAGTTCCTAAACATTTGAAATGGTTCTTAGCATATAGTTCTTAATTACAGAATTTTTATTTTTTTGACATCTTCAAATGGCACTTAAAAATATTCAGTGAATAATTTTGATTTAATTTTAAGTACGAGTACGAAGCCTACATAAATGGACTGTAAACGTCACACTTCCCTTAATATTCAGACTAGCATTAGATTAACCGATTTTATAAATAATTTCAACAATATAAAAGGCAGTCTTAAAAATTATGCTTACAAGAATAATATGAATTCGTTTAAGGGAATAACGATATATACAAACAAAACACGTCGAATCATTCTCGAGTAATGAACTAAGCATACAGTAGGTACAATTTGCAGGAGCGAGACGCCGCGGGCGGCCCTATTTTTGGCACACTTTACCAAATTGAATGCTGTCAGCAATCAACGTCTTTTTATTTTCCCCTTCGGCAAACGTTCGCAGATAAATGACTCTTGTTAGGTTGAGTGCTAACTGGGTTTCAACACGTCACCTAATTCAGGAGACCACCCACCCTTCCCTCCAAGTAGTATTCATGAAAATTTAAGAAGGTGCTTTTACGTAGTTTTTGGATTCCTGAGTACGAGGGCTACTGGTCCGGCGGGCAGGGCTTTAAGCGCAGCCCACGCTTGTGTCCGAGTGAAGCCTTCCATACTCTGTCCGCCCGCTGACAGAAGTTCTGCGCCGACCAGAATACGTCCACTTTGCGCTGCTGCGCCTCCTGTAATTGACAAAAGGGTACATGGAATATAATATTTTCGTAGTAATTTTAGTGAAACATGCAATAAGTGACCAATTTTTTTATTACTTACTTATTCAACAATGAATCAATGTCAACGCAACGGCAAAAATAATCAATATCGAAAAAATATGATATTGAAACATGTTTTATCTATATTTATTCTGTTAAAAATATCGCCCAACCAATCTTACCTAACATACCTAGATAGCTTTTTATAACTTAGCTCAACGTGTTTCGGTATCTGTGTCTCAAAATGTTGTATTTACCTGACAACTTACCTGCAAATAGTTTTTTGATGGTAAGCGGCCGGTCACCATTGGGCGAGTCCCGACCACCGTCCAGCCCGAAGCCAAGGCCGGCACCGCCTCCAGCCTTTTCTAGCATCACGGTAACCACCGTGCCTTTGTCTCCGTCCACTGTGTCCGTACCATCCTCATGTCGGACCTTCGACTCCGCTGGAAATGTATATATCAGGCATATATAGATATTCGGTTGAAAAATACATATTACGCAAATTAGAAATAAATAATAACGTTATTATAGAGTAAAATAAAAGAGACTTCCTCAGCTCTCATTAACTACTCTTAGCTGAATCCAGTCATTTAAAAAAGGTTCGCGATACGGTGTAAAATGGTGCTATTGAAAAAATATTTCTTACCATTTTCAGAGCCGCTTATCGTTTCAGTTGCATTTTTTCGTGTTTCATGCTCGATCTCTATCAAAACTTCCGAACGTTGTTCCTGAAAATAAACGAGTTTGATGGGTAATTAAAGATGTAATGAGTTATTTTTTATTATACGGATGACCTAGGATAAATTTATTGTCGTTGATTCGAAAATATAAAGACAATATAGCCTTTATATATGTATATTATACACGCGAGATTACGAAGGTGATGTAACTTACACTTCTAATAAATTTCTAATAAAATTAGAAATATGTTTCCTGCTAAGATGTTGATGATGTACCTTTTGTTGATTCATGGAAATCAAATGAATAATTTCAATTTTTGTTACAAATTACTTACAAAAAACATATGATAAATCAAATTACTGTTTTTATTAGAATAAAATTAATAGACAAGTAGGTACCTTGAGTATAGTAACAGATTGAGCATGGGTCAGTCCAGTCATTGAATAACCGTTTATACTCTTTACTTTGGCACCCCGCTTCAGCCCAGCCTTATCAGCCACGCTATCTGCTAACACGCGATGAACCTGAAGTTAAAAGAGATAATGTTATTGAAGTGAACACATCTTTATACATATATCATGTCAAAAGTTGCCGTTTATTTATTTACCGTAACATCTTTAGCTTCACAATCAATTCCACCAGCCAAAATGAGACCCACTCCTGAAGAAGAGCCGCGTTTCAATTGTATGGTGTATGTTGGCATCAACGTATCTTCCATTGAACTACAATCAGATTTTTCCTGTGAAAAATCTTTTTTTAATTCACTCTTGACATCTACATTATTGGATATTTTTTTCGCTAGATGTATAGAATTCTCTCCATTATTATTATTATTATTTCGGTAAGATGAAATATCCGATTTTATTATCTTTTCATCTTTAGTTATATATTTTTTTGTATCGTTATTATCGCTCAATGAAAGTGTTCCTTTATATATATGATTTTCAGTTCCTGTTTTCTTGATTTCTCTAAAAACTGGCTCTGTTTTCATGTTTTTAGACGCACCATCAATTTTTGTAATTTCGCTATTTAGTTCAATGTTTTTATTTTTATTTGATGAACTTGAATTCCGTTTAAGCCTAGTATTTTTGTAGTCGCTTTTTCTTTGGCGAACGTTCACATCACTATCACTATCCGAATCTGTTTCAGCAATAACTTTATTACGTCGTCTATTTTCGCCTTTATTCGATATAGCACTCACCGAGGAAGTGAGTGTAGAAAGGCGTTCAGACGCTTTGTAAGTAGGACTCGGAGATCTATCAGGCGACTCGTGAGAAAATTTAGTTTCAATAACTGGAGATTTAAGTTTATCATCTCTACCACTTCTACATTTAGCAGACGCTAAAATGTTACGTCTATTTATTGTATCAATATTGTAGGCTTTGACAACTCTCTTTTTGTCTGAATCAGCAACAGAGCTTTCTAGGGAACTACAACTAGCTTGAGAGCCAGACGTTGCTGCTGAACCTGCTGATGAACAAAGTGAAACATTTGTATCTGATGATACTGATCGACATACGCTGCGTTTTACATATTCCTCACAACTCTTCTCTACAATAGAAGATTTAGTGGGAATCTCACATTTCGCTAGTGAATACGATGTGTAGTTCGATATTTTCGGAGAAAGACGAGAACTATCCGATTCCATAGTATCTAAATTATGCATTGGTGATGAAGCTGATGATCTGTAACTTGACTGTGTTGAACTCATTGCTGAGTCATTATCGCTGTCTACTACATCTGTAGCCGTGCAAATTTTGATATCCACATTTTTAAAGTCCCTTGTAAAATTATTGTTGTATACTTTCTGGTTGCTATTTAAAGAGTTTTTTATGCTAGACTGATATATCAACGTTGATGGTAGACGTGAGACTTCAACATTAGTACACAATGATGCTCTCAATGGTCTTGAGTTATTTTTATTAAGATTATTGATTAAATTTACTTTTTCACCAAATTTACGTTCAGGTGTAGATTCTTTTGATAAAGACACAGGTGTGTATACTTGTAATGTTTTTCTTTTAAATGCTGGTGAATATTTTGGAATATTATTAGAAGTTAGTGCCATTTTCCATTTCGTTTCAATAACGTCTCCCGGTTTCGTGTTATTAGTTATATTTTCTTTAGCAGCTATATTCTGATTGTTCTTATTATTGTTAAGAAGAAATGCAGTCGTATAGTTATCTTGAACTTTTATTTCAGGCAGATCTACTACAGGTGCTTGTACTTCTGATATCACTAAACCTCTTAATTTTGACATAGATTTCTTACGTTGCTCTATAAGATATTCTAAATTTGACTTGTGTACAGGTACGTTTTTGTTTCCATTGTCATCACTTACACTACGAGCATGATATAGAGGTGGCGAATGTGTATCGACATTTGTTGGTAAAGTAGTCGTACTGCCATAAAACAAAGGTTTACTATCTACCGTTTTTGTAATATTTACATTTCGTACAGGGACAGTTTCTATAGCACCTAGTACTTCTGGTCTATCCGCATGGCGCTTATACGACCGAGGAACTTCATCCAGATTGTCTTGAGATCTAGTAAGGCGTCTGTCTAAAGTGGATACTTCTGGATAATTAGAAGTATAAGAAGCCGTGCTCTTTCTTGTCGCTGGAGTACGTGTTGGTAAAGTTCCACACTTGTCCAAACGATCTGTAGAAGCCGTATGATCGTTGGAAAACATAGCAATTTTATCTTTGACACTAGCTTCACTTCTCGCATCTTGTGTCCTTGATAAGTATGAAAAGCGAGTGCGGGTAGAAGTCGGCCAGCTGGTAGTTGTGACACGTGGCTGCACCCGGGTCGCCGGTTCCGGCATCTTCTCGAGGACGTCAGATGGAGTCTCTACTCCGTCAGGAGGTTGTCGAGGACATGTCGGGGGCGGTGTTTCATCGTTCGAGAGGCTCTTGTCTTCAGCATCGCTTTTATTAACGCGATCTGAAAAGAAATAAAAAAGCGTTCAAACATTCACAAATAATGTTACTTTACGTGCCGATAAAACATGGTAACCAAATATCATAGATCAATAAAGAAGAAAAAAAGGCGAACATGGATAAAAATAATAAAAATTCAGTTCAGCTGCTGCATACTACTTACTGCACACTAAATATTTATATTTATTTACATCATTATACTTATAGCATTTTCCATCAATCAACAATAACAGCAACAGTACAAAGCTCAAAATTCTCTCGCTCTGAGGAAGCTACAAATTGAAGATCTAGTTTCTGAATATTGCTTTTCACTAGAAATAATTTATAGGAATAATAATAATTTATTTGGAGCATAAAAAAATATAACAATATACTTATATCTACATACAATTTTATGAAATGAGTTATTTCATAAAATTATATGTAACCAAAAAGGTCTTCCTACAAGCTAAATTAATATAAATTCCTTATTTATAAAAGTTTCGTCATATATCCTGCGTCATTTTATCCGTAAGTAAATAAATGGCGATGAATGCTCATAATAAACAAAGATGTGTGTGGCAGTGTGAATCATACTAATGTGATATGATGCTGCGTAGTGTCAGATTTCACACGTAGTCCTGTGTTCACAGTTCTAAATAAATGCCCTTTAAAAAAATGATTTCTTAATAAATAATTGGTTAAAACAAAGAATCAATTCCAGGTGTAGTCCAGTTTTTTTTTCTCAATATCTATCGTTGCAATTAAACTTCAGTGTAATCGTGTTTGACTAAAATGTAATGTATATTATTATAATCCAGAATAGAATCTGATAAGAGATCTCCGTTCTGAAGCAAACGTACAATTTTCAACTCAACACTTATGATTTTTTTTTACTCAAATCCATTTGAAACAAACTGCAATAAATAATATTAATATTAATAAAGCAATATGAAGAAACCCTGTGTTGTGGTTCTCAGCACGACACGCAAGCCAGGGCCATCGCTGCGCTGGCTATAATTATCCTCCTACTCATCTAACCAATAGCCTTTTATTAATTGTATCAATAACTGGACTCGCTCTATATGTAGGTACCTAATATTAATACGATTTGTGAATGCACTATGTACTTTATGGAACAGCATACAACTTCCTAAAAATTCTACTTCTCATTAACCTTCATAAGAAACTTGATTGAGAGAATGAATGGACTACTGAATTAATTTCTATAAAATGTGAATACATATCTACAAAATAACTTGGCAAGGTGCTTTTTATTCCAACGCAATCAATATCAAAATAAACGTGTAATCAACACGTCGAACGTGATATTTTATTCCATTGCCCAAAGTTCTTCCTTGAAAGACGTTTTATGGCAAACATTAATTTATTTTTATGTCAGCTTCGGTGTTGGCCTAGTAGTTTAGTTACACGACTGTTATCGAAGTTAGTTGGATACCATTAGCACTCATAAAAGTGAACAAATATAAGTCTTGAAAAAATCTTGATAGTTTGAAGTAGGTATATCTACTCTCATTTTACATAATAAACCAATTTTAAGTATACTGAAAACTGCACTTAATTCAACATAAATTGAATACAGCAAGGGCAAAATATTAAAATTTCACAAAATCACTGCTATGCTTTATATTTTAAAAGTATTTTTTGAAATCACTATCAATCATTCGTTACCTAAGTGGTCAAATATATGTATATAACAATCGCAAAAAGACCAAAAATATTAACCTTCTTTTTCCTCTTGAATAGGATGCAAACAACGAGAGTGTCTGATCTTTATCACACTATAAGATTTAGTATCACATAAAATCACTTTTTGCGAATACATCACTGTTAATAAACTTAGGTATATTAATCAATGCTCACTTGAAGCAGATCGCAAACCAACTGTTATTTTCGATGAAATACCTGTTATGAACGGACGTCAATTTTTTTGTTCAACCATGGCACGCTTCTGTAACAACTGTATGCACAGGTGCCATGAAATTCAGCCTCAAAGATTGTCCAAGTACGCCAATCTCTTTGTAGGAATGATTTCGTCACCAAATTCACAAAAAGATATTGAATTAATTTAATCAGTTGCGTAAACTTTACCGATAATGTAGAAAACCTTTTAAAAACAATGTTTATGTTTGTTAAATAATATAGGTACTACATATGCATATTTTTATAATGAACAGAAATACAAGCGAGCTCACCTAACTTATTCGAACGACAAAAAATACGATAAAGCAAATTCTTGTGTAAGTATATTTTTTCACCGGAAGTAATTTTCGCATTCTGAGATTTTGATTCGCTACAGGAAATATTGTAATAATGTTTTATGAATAATATAGTTTATGCTTTAACTTCACTTAACATAACTGCAGAAAATTTAAGGAATCGAAACTCTATATTCATCAATGATTTTTCTCTATTTTTAGAGATTATTCTATATTATTAGAAATGTTGTATTATGTACACACACACAATATTGTTTCCTAATATTTTTAATTTTTCTTTAAGTAAGTAACAAAATACGTAATCTCTTTGTATATGTGCCGAAATTTTAATACCTCTGATAAATGAAATAAAAAATATATTGATGAATAAGGCATGTGTGGATAAATTATTGACTGATAATGTAATTAATAATCAAAAAGTATTTTACTTTATGATGAAAGTTTGGATCTAAATCAAATATTTATTCACAAATTACCTTGACCTTTGCAGGCACTTTTCTACGTCATATTCTAAATTAAATAATATTTACCAAAGCTACAAACTAGGCATTTAGAAACGTCTTCTGCTTAAAAAGACCCATTTACACAGATTAGCTTTATTTACTACTTATTTATGGGCTTACCATCCTAATCCTAACTAATATTACAAATGCGAAAGTATTTTTGATTGTTACCTCTTTAAGCTTTACTCAACCAATCTTCTTGAAATTTTGCATACATATAGTTTGAAGTACGGATAAGGACATAGGGTACTTTTCATCCCAGAAAAATAAGTGGAAAACACACGGGCGAAGCCACGGGCAATAGCTAGTTTTTTATATATGTAATAAAGCTAGTCTGCTGCGCTATAAATATGGATTTAAAATGCAGTGCAATGCAGCATAGGCTTGACGCAGCCTCCCGCGCCACCGTTGCAAACGGGTTCTGGAATGGGGGACACATACCTAATGGGAAGCGTGGAGCCGGTATGTGGCCGCCGGGGTGGCTTCTACGCGAATTGTGTTGGACTCAATCTAGACTTCTAAGAATTTTTATATACACACTAGCTGCCTGTCCCGGCTTCGATCGGGTGAAACAATAATAAATTATACACCTAAACCTTCTTCTTAACTCACTCTATCAGTTAAAAAAACCCGCGTCAAAATCCGTTGCGCGGTTTTAAACATCTAAGCATACAACGACAACAGACAGCGGGAAGCTAATTTGTTTTATACTTTGTAGTGATAGAGATTTATTTAAACTTTATTAAACAAATGGCGAATTTAATGCTAAAAGCATACTCTACCGGTAAATCTTCAGGAAAACTAGAAGATATTTGTGCTTATTAAAAATACATAATCATATATAAAACATAATAAACATGCTACAACGTCAGAAGTCACATAGTCCTAGATTTTGTGGCATTTTTAAAATACTACTTTTCTAGTTAATGCTGCTGCTAATTCTCTCTCAGATCCAGGGTCCTTAACAACTCTACCTATACAAAAAGTCAAATAGAACATATCTTCCAAAGGAACACGATCGTAGATATAATAATATAGTATTCTTTTCTTCTTTGACAAAGTCCTATACAATTTTTGATCATTTTTACCTTAGTGATATAATGCTGAAAAACAAATACTTTTCTTTGACCCACCATGATGAGACATTGAGCACCTGCTCAATTTCCGAATCTCCAACATTGTGATAAATAAACTATACTGTTTTATTTAAAAACATTATATTTCCACTACACTTTGTACCCCAATATAATTTCAGTCCATTGTTCAGGTTTTAATCTTCTATGACCAATACGAAATCTTAAAAGAAAAAGTTTGTACACTATTTTCTCGACGGAACAATACCACGGCCAGCTGCTAAAGAAGATTAAGTTAAGAATGCGGAACGTGTCCATTAACGACCGAAATAACAGTTATTTAACATAGGGCGGTGCGGTGCGTCCGGCGGTCGGCGTCCTATGGCCGGCGTGCGCCCACGACGACGGCGAGTGAGCGGCGACGGCGACGCGGAGCCGCCGCGGCGGGGCGCGATGCACTGAGTCGTGGTGGACTTGCAGAAATTTGCAGCGTCGCCGCCCTTGACGGGGGCGTTGCTCCGAGCCAGGGACACCGGGCTGCGCACGCGACGCTCCCCTCATCCCACCGCGCTCGCGAGCTACCCGCTCTCTCAGCACCAGCGACCGCGGACCACCTCACTCCCTTACATAGCCCAGACCCCAACACCCACATGTCCCGCCGAACAAAGGAGCCGAAAACAAAATTCACGAGCGTTCATTACCGAGGCGCGCTTAGAATTAAGCACGATCGCTTAGTATCGATACAAAATCTGCAGTTATTTTTAGCGAGGAGGCGTTCATCGGAGGGCGGCGACCGTGAACGTCAGCGCAGAGCAAACGGCGCTCGCGCACACCACAGATGTCAGGGTCGCCTCTTGTTAGCGCTCCACTTCCGGCGAGCCGAGAGTTTTGTACTGCCAAAATGAGCTTCACGGTGAGCGCAAATCTGGCAAGTGCACTTTCTTTTTATCCTGCGATCAGTAAACGGACAATGCCGTGGAATGCACTGCAACTTACGTATCCATATGTAGAGGTAGAGAGAAATGACGTCGCCACGACCGCGGGAGGCTGGAATGCTGCCTATGCCCTCCGCACCGCCCCTCACAATCCGGACGCGGCCTTTAAACCGCTCCGACGTGTTTGCAGAGTTGTTTGCACATTTTTTTACATTCCCATCCTTTTATTAAACCAGCATATACCTAGATAACATTTGCTAGCACGATCTAGGTACCTTCGCGCATATTCATGAATAGAATATGGATGATCAAAATCGTAAAGAAAAAGACCAAGAGACCAGTCACTGTTATGATGCCTAATGATGCTAGTACGAATCGGAGAATTAACTTTTGAACCGAACAATGACTTTGGCTGATACAGGTAGTAAGTGTTTCATCGTTCTTTGAATAAATCGATGGATTCCAACAGCGAAACTATAAAATGGATAAGTGAAAGAAAGTGCAATCGATTTCACTTTCAAAACTAAATTAACTTTCTCCAGTGACATGTCTTACGTAATTTGAACAAGACAAGACAGTCATAACCGCAACATTTATCTCTGGCAAAGGTCGAGCATCGGCCGTTTTCCATTAATTCAAAGCATTCCAACCTTTAAATAGCTTAACTGTCACTTGTGCTCAAGAACGGTTTTGAATAATTTCATCGTTTTATCCCTTCTACAAAATATCCCAATTCAAATATCATCAAAAAGTTAAAATGCCAGTGGCTATAAGAAAACCTTGGGCAGGAACTAACTTTTTAATTGCCCATTGAGTTCATTCAGTGCAACAATAATTGTTTGTGAATACGAGCAGGTTTTCGGTGTAAGGACGTAAGAAGACTTGTTTTGAGAATGCTTTTTGCCTGATTTCTGCAGTGCAGTGCAGTGAATGGTCCATACATTACTGCATACGTAAAATCCGAATAAAATTCTTGTATCGAGGTATTTGAGTCTGAACGTCGAGAGTTGAGCAGCTCTGAATTCCACCAAACGTTACAACTCCTTTCATAAGCCGCGCTTTTATTGCCGACCTTATAACTTCCACCTTTAGACTACGTTTCCTACCCTGTTTAACCGTTTTTGTTACATCCTCAGAGGAAATTCCAAGACTTCCAATTTAAATGGCAACCGGATAAGTTAAGGACCGTCAAAGGCCTTTTTAAGTTAAAATCGCAATATAATTACGAAGTTTTTGTTGTATTACAAATTACTTTCAAATTGTTAGAGAGTATATCGAGATCAAATGCGTCGGAACTAAAAAAATGTCATATTTATATACGTAAATTATTGAAATGTATAGAAATACATGGACAGGGCAATACATAATACAGGACTATACATACAGTTATGGATATAAAAAAAGACGAAACAATAACTAAATATATGTATGTATGTATATGACTTTTAATCTGATTTCATCTGTTTTTGTATCAACGGTCTCAAATATCGATTTTTACAATGTATAAATATATAACATTTTTATGACATTTTATTGCTTTTAATTAAAATCAATAATATGTTATAATATATGTTATAATTATAATATTTTTATTATAATATAAATTCGTATGTCCATTCTGATTTCTCTTTGTTTTGTGCTCATAATGGACGCGCGCCGGGATGCGGCACTTTCCTCGCTGGAGTCCATTTTATTTCGAAGTATTTACTTTTATCACAATCATTTATTTACCAATTCTAACTTTCGCGAGCGAGTCATCCACATCATCATTGTTTCATTCCCCTCCTGTGCACTTTGAGGTGTATATTGTATTGTTTGTATCACGAAATTTCCGACGCAAATTTTGACAGCCTTCAGAAACTTTGCCACTTTCACCGCTTTTATCTAAACATTTACGTACCTATATCAGAGTTTATACATATATTTACATAATGTTAGTCGATAGGCGTAATGAATGGCACGAAACATTCTTAGATAATGTTATGACATCTCAAACATTAATGATGATATCAACTTCGTAGTGGTATAAATAATATCGTGTAAAATTACACAGGTACACATTTTCGTTTTTACTTCAATACTTTATTTAAGCTACTTCTTACTTCAATACTTTATTAATACTTCTGTTGTGATTTATGTATATATTTAATTGTTCAATATTCTTTAAAAATTCTCGCTATTATTTAGAAATCGATTAAAGCTAAACTTTCGGTTTGCAAACCTCTTTTCTGATCATTGTTACACTTCATAGGCGCCCTGTAGAAAAAGCGATGGAATTCGAACAATGCAGTCCAAGCGCAGCACCAAAACTGCATTACGCCATGTGCGAAGAATGAGCAGGTGCGACACACGGCCGTCGACCGCGCAAGGTGGACTTTCACGAAGCGAATTCAAGGATTTTAACCGCCGACATTGCAACAACACAACAACAATTTTCATATAAAAAATATCACATGAGCACTTAGATCATGCATGAGCAATTTATAATATAAAAAAACGGGTTGCACTCCGGGAGTACCGGCAGAAGTGAAAACTTGAATATTAACGTTGTGCATTTTTGCCGTCTTACGAGTTTTCGATCAGGGCTACGTGTCCTAACGCGAGTTTAACATTTTTTACCCATCACAAAAAAAATTTACAACGCCGCTAAAGAAGTTTTCACTTCAAAAATTATGGGTACTATTAAAACTTAGGATATTTTATTCGACTACACTTACTTGGTCATGAGGTTTTAGTTTTTTAGAAAAAATATTTTAACTAAGCAAATTCAGCTTTCAAAGATTTTTAATATACTATTTAGGTTTGATTTTTTTAAATATACTTAATAAGAAAATCACATATACTGACGAAAATTTCTCCACAGGTTCAATAACACCGTGACTATTATAAGTTATTTACATATACATAATTTTGCGACTATTATGTTTTTTCTAACCGCGAAGCCAGTTTCTAGGCGTGGCCTAAGCAAAGGTTATCGTACGTAACTCGATATGAAATCGGATTTGCTTATATCATGGTCTTGGCCATTAGTTGTTTTTATTCAAATCACATTTTTATGCTTCCTAATGCTGTAAATCAAGTTTTACGCGTTGAAATCGGCAAACCTTTTTCTTGCAGATGATAAGTATCAGGTTTCTTTAAATATACTTAATACGGCACTTTTTGTGGGAGATTGCTAGATGTTTTTATTACGATAAGTGATATTTTAACATTTATAAATAATATTACATAGTTTCATATCTTTGCAAGTGTATCTTTGCAATCATATACCTCTAGTATATGATCAAATATAAAAGTTACAATCTGTGACGCAATCTAGTTCCCACAGGAGCATTAGTATTGCATGTGCGTTTATCTGGCGCGTGCGCATTATTAACCTGTGCATAGAACCTGTGTTATCATAACTCGCAATCTGAATATTTAACGGATAGTATAATTTACATGTAGCTTAAATTAAGTGGTTTTTTGTAATTTTTCGGCTAATCTTTAAACTATAGAAAGGTTTAGGATGGGTTGTTCCAGTCAACTTTGACGTTCACTTTAACCTGCACAGAATAAGGCATCGTATGCCATTTTGTCTAATCAACGGATCACATGTCAAAGTTAAAGTCTAAGTTGACTAGTGAAATTGAGGCTGTTTTTTCGTATAACGACCTACATAAACTTAATACAAACGACAGATCTGGAATCAATCAATCAAGATCGAAGAAACTAATGAAGTACATACAGATTGGTAAGCTTTTAAAATAAGTATACAAAAATCTGTAGAATATTGTGGTCTTACCTTCCCAAAAGCTCCGTTCAAATGAGGATTTCCTTTTTTTCGTTTCGATTTCAACCACCACTGGTTTCCTGAAACAAATATTTAACAACAAATAAGTATCTAGGACCACCATCGGTTTCCTAAAACAAATATTTAATATAATTTTATTACTTTTCTTTATCATCACTACTTCCTATAAATGAAACAAAGATGCCTTCCGCCTCTGTTTCTAAGCTTTCTTCTTTTAATCCACGGATTTTGGCCAGGACGTCAGTAGATTTAAAATTTTAACTATCACTATTACATAATATTATAACTTATAGTATCCGGCGACTTGCTTTTATTTCTAGACCTATTTCAGCCATTATATTATTATTTTTCATAGACTTCAAAATGGAACCAATATCATATATCTTAAATCTTTTTAATTTTGAATCAGGTGTAGCCATGCCTGGGCTTATCATTTCTAGCATCCTCTTGACAAAAAAGAAAATTAAGCTATCAATTTCAGATAACTGTGAAATGCGACAGTTGAGACAAAAACATAGAAAAAACAGAGACACGAGTACAAACCCACAAAAGCATGACGTCAGTATAGGACAATTCCTTCCTATGATCAATCATGCGACCGCAAGCAAATTCGAAAACTACAGCCGAGATGCTATGCTATTAGCTATTGATACATTTTAGTATCTCTATAATGCCAAATAGACTTGCTTCGCGAACGACCGCGATCACCTCGAAAAGTTACTAGATATAGATGATTGGTTTGTTTGGGTGAATTGAACCAATCAGCTTTGATGTTGACTTTAACGTGGGCGCTGCTGCCGCTTAGACAAAATTGGACGCTTTGCGTTTTTCTGCGCATGTTAAAATTAACGTAAAAGTTGACTTGAGCAACCCACCCAATTCCCGTGAATTTACAGAGTGAACCGGGCGCGAATATATTTCCCTGAATAGGTAGTATAACTACGTAAATTGAACTAAGTATTTAATTTAGTAAATTATGTGATCAATCAATGAATGGTTGTCGGTCCATGCTTTAGTGTAACAGGTAGTGATTTATCTCAATCCAGCTAAGTGACCAATTTCTATAATAGCGACAATCAGACGCTGGGCCCACCTCCGACTCCACGACGCACCACAACTTATATCCGATAAAAATTCACAATTTAGAAGAAAGTTTACTATGATTATATATATTATGTATCTGAATAGATTAAATACTTCCAAATCCTAATTCTAACCTATATTACGAATGCGAAACTAAGTTTGTTTATTTGTTTATGCTTATCTTCTCAACCAATGTTCTTGAAATTTTGCATTCATTGCAGTTTGGTGTATGGATAATGACGAAGGGTAACTTTCATCCCGGAAAAATAAATGCTCTCTTGGGAAATTGACGCGGGCGAAGCCGCGGACAAAAGGGTTAAATTAATTTGTGAGGTGTAGGTACTATTGTATTGTAGTGTATTGATAGGTAGATACTTATAACGTTTTATTAGTATAAAACACACATACACATTCCAGATCCAATAGGCCTGATCCAAAGGCCTGTGATAGTTATTAGACCTTGTACAAAAGTATTCTGAAAACTTTCGAAAATAAAAGCCTACCAAAATCAATGGATATGAGATCATAATTATTTCTGTAGTATGGCATCATGCAGCCGAATAGACGGATTTTAATTTTCTTTAACAAATATACATGGTTTCTGATTTTCGTGCGGTTCTCTCCAATAGATAGTGTGATTCCTGAGAAAGGTGTATAGTTTATATAATTTACACACCTTCCTCGTCCTCGGGATGGGACCCGAGTATTTTTATAATTATTTCTTGGTAAACAACATAATAACAAGTAATAGTAACAATTAAAGGAGTTAGCAAGGCGAATGATTCCGTTATCCATATCTTTTTGATAGTCATCGACATATCTTATGGCTGCTCGCATTCAGTAAACTCAGACAGAATAATAATAGTACACTGCTAATTTTTAATGTGAGCTTTATATCAACGCAAGGAATAATAAGCAATGTACTTTGATTCAATGCGATCATGACCGATAGTGTATATCTGTATTTATACGCATCTTCACATCTTGGTAAACGTCATGTATTTCTTAGAAAAGATATCAGTGATACGTGCTCTGATCTGTACATCTCCGCTTATTATTTTATAAAATTATCATTAAACGCTTATCGTCACGTACTTATTATATATAGAGAGATATTAATGATGATTAATCTCTCACTAACCAACCAGTGTTTGGATCCTGAATGATTTGCACGTTGCAGTAACATGTTTCTACATAACATAATATGCGTTATTAACTATCCAGACAGTATATTCCAATTATAAAGCTAATTAGTGAAATGAATGCGTTTTTACAAATCTAATCCGAGTTGGCCTCTTGACTTTGCCAATAAAGAACAAAACGTAGAGTCAATTATATGAATTAATATATTTATAATATTTCATCGCCATCATAAAATTACACATTTAATTACTTCGTTAACTTAATTTTGCTTAATGTTTCATTAAATTTACATGAAAATGAATTAATTAAGACAAATTTTATTGCAATAATATCTCGATAAATCAATAATATTTACAACCGCCAGCTAGGAAACAGGTCGTCGTCGGACGCAGCAAAATGTCAGGGTCCGCTTTAGGTGGCTCAGAATGCCAACTTCTTCGAGCATGAATGCCGCTCGGCTTTAAACTAAACCTGAAATGTCTTTCAAAAATTCTTGAAGATATTCAAATTCCAAAGTGCAGAATGTTCACAAATTTCACAAAGGACAGCTAGTCTATCTACAAAACTTTGTATTATACAATAATATAATATGTACATATATATACTACAGATATAGTACATAATAAAATAAATAGAAAAGTTTGTGAAGATGTTGTTTTCGTTACACAATCATAAAAATCCTATAGGGCAATAAACAATAAAGTCAATTTTGCCATTTTTTAAATATACATAATGCAATCAGACGCTTCTCGAACCTAACTTTAGAACATTGCTTTGTCGACGATACGCTATTATAATAGATTTAATATATATAGATATTATAATATGTACATTATAATAGATAGACGCTATTATAATATATATAGATATAAAATAATTGTTTTATAATTCATCCACAAATTGAATGGAATGATAAA
The DNA here is from genome assembly GCF_027563975.2 of Plodia interpunctella. Classification (NCBI taxonomy): domain Eukaryota; kingdom Metazoa; phylum Arthropoda; class Insecta; order Lepidoptera; family Pyralidae; genus Plodia; species Plodia interpunctella. The sequence continues at coordinate 5,860,580 of NC_071295.1, forward strand.
TATAAAACAAATGTACTATTGCATGTCATAATAGTAAATACAGGTAATTGGTGTAGATGTACACCAATTCGACATATTATTATAAAAACTACTAGCCAGATATAACTGTCTGCAGGAATACTGCTGCCATCTTTTTACTCCTATAGCATTATATGGTAGCTCGGTTGTAGTACAAGTAGTATAATTAAAATGGCGATATAAATACATGTCCTTATCCATTCGAAAACACATTGATCGAACATGTCATTTACCTCCGAGCGTTGGTTGAAAAAATATAGCCAGTTGGGAAAGGTAACTTGCTCTGGACCGACCGCGTCGTGACCACCGCGAGCCTTCGCCCTGCTTTCCGTGCTCACCGGTGGCGTAGGTACTGGAGGGCTAGACGGTGCCATGCTCCGGGGTGCCTCAACTTACAGCGCCCTCCGAACCTAGCCGCCAACTATTTCTATGTATAAACATACTAAAGCTTACACAGCTTAGTTGTGTTGGGCTCAGATCGAATTTAATTGAATCAAGGTCTATGGTTACCCAGTCGTCAATTGCTATAGGGCAATATAATAAACTTAGTTGAAGCTCTTTGGAATCATTGCATTCACACCCCGTGGGGTACGATGGGTCTTTTTAAACTTAAACGATACCACTAACTAATAGTGTTGTGTAAAAGCTGAAAGAAAATAATATAACACTCATGGGGCCCCAGATCTTTTTTGTATCAAGACCTTTGGCCACTAAACTACACCTCTAGGGACCACAGAATTAAATCATTAGATACGCTTTATTAAAATTGGTGTAGATGTACACCAATTCGACATATTATTATAAAAACTACTAGCCAGATATAACTGTCTGCAGGAATACTGCTGCCATCTTTTTACTCCTATAGCATTATATGGTAGCTCGGTTGTAGTACAAGTAGTATAATTAAAATGGCGATATAAATACATGTCCTTATCCATTCGAAAACACATTGATCGAACATGTCATTTACCTCCGAGCGTTGGTTGAAAAAATATAGCCAGTTGGGAAAGGTAACTTGCTCTGGACCGACCGCGTCGTGACCACCGCGAGCCTTCGCCCTGCTTTCCGTGCTCACCGGTGGCGTAGGTACTGGAGGGCTAGACGGTGCCATGCTCCGGGGTGCCTCAACTTACAGCGCCCTCCGAACCTAGCCGCCAACTATTTCTATGTATAAACATACTAAAGCTTACACAGCTTAGTTGTGTTGGGCTCAGATCGAATTTAATTGAATCAAGGTCTATGGTTACCCAGTCGTCAATTGCTATAGGGCAATATAATAAACTTAGTTGAAGCTCTTTGGAATCATTGCATTCACACCCCGTGGGGTACGATGGGTCTTTTTAAACTTAAACGATACCACTAACTAATAGTGTTGTGTAAAAGCTGAAAGAAAATAATATAACACTCATGGGGCCCCAGATCTTTTTTGTATCAAGACCTTTGGCCACTAAACTACACCTCTAGGGACCACAGAATTAAATCATTAGATACGCTTTATTAAAGACTGTTATTTTCTACTACCTTACTAATCTCAAAATGTTACGTTCCTAATATTTGACATTCACATTCTATGGTGAACTACAGAAAATGGCTAATGGTTATAGTATTGGTTAAATAATCCTACAAAAGCATATAATTGCCCTGGTTAATCAATTTTCTATCACATACTGCGCCACAAACCTATAGTTTGTGATGCAGTATGCGTTTGAAAGTAATGAAGTTTTTCAATGAACCATTTTATTATGAAAATATTGCCGAACCGAATACTTGGAACACGTGAATTCCGATCAATAAAATATAATTGATGTTTGCGAAAGCGGATACCATTCTTGTTTACAATTTAGTTTTTGCCACCATCATCACATGCAATGGTACGTATTCGCTTCGGATAGGCTGGTTACGTTGCAACCGCATACCAGGATGCAAAAAATACACTGTGCTAAATTTATAGCTGTGTAAGTAAGTGTGCCGAATGTCAACTCCAATCACTATACAAAAACGAGTACGACCATACACAAAACATGTCAAGTTATAACGACAAGGTCCTCTATTAATATATCTATTTTATATTGTTGAATTACATCAACGCAATTTAGTGCGTGTTCATTTAGAGGAAGGTCTACTAAAATTGTGTGAACTGCCTATTTAAATACTTCTTTACGGATTCGATTGTTTCTCTATAAAAGAAGACATCATTTTAGAACTATAAATAGATGGACAAAGATAGAACTCGCTCGTTTCTACTTTAAGACGGAAATCAGATTTTTATTTTAAAAATCTTAGTTTATTTACTTTTCTTTGCATAATGAAATTCGATCTTTAGAATTGCTTCTAAGCAAACTTTTTTTAATTACGTATCCCACGTTGTTTTAATTCCTCGAATTTTGTAAATATGAACCTGCTTCACTTTGCCGACACAACTTAAAATTAATTTTTATTTTTACGATCCAACGTTAATCTTACTTAAATTTTTATTTCATAGATCTAAGTTTATGACCAGTCCTTGTAAAATGCTTTACAAAATTGATATAATAAATCATTAGGCACATTATATAAACTCAATATATTCAGTAGACAAAGCTAGATCGAAGTGGACTATAAAAACATAACTGGTTTGTTGAAAGACTGGCTTCTCCTCCCATACAACCATACTCTGTCATAAATTAAAACATCTGCAAATACAGTACCATCAATATTTGTCATACACCTATTTATTTAAAAGTGTTGTAAAATTTTATGTTTTATTAGTTAATAAATAATGTATCAGTGAAAAGGGAGAATTTCTACTTTCAAAATGAAATGTTCACTACGATATATTCTGGAGAAATTTGATATGAATTACGTTGAGACCTAGGTCTTAAATATAGATAGAATGGAAAATGTGATACACGAAAAAATAAATCACCAAAAAATTACCACAGATTTAATTTTGCTTGATGAAGATTTTACAATTTGACAAATATTGCAATAACTGGTTAGCAATAAATCTAAATAGCAGACTAGCAGTGTCATTAGAGAACCACCATGTGAGTGACGCAGAAAAGGAGACACACATCGCATCCAGTTAGACCTGTCAACTAATTAATCGAGCACTAATAAATGCCATCAATTTGAAATGGCATGATATAAACGAAATCTAACGACAGCTATAAAATATTATATTATTAGAGTTGGCGGATGCGAGTGCGCGGTCCCGTTAGCGCGACACTTCGTGGAATGGCAGCATCAGCTCAGCTCATTACTGGGCTCAACATAATATGTACAACCGCAAATAAGGTCACTTATTCGCGCAAATCCATCGCATCTTACTATGGATCGTGGGACAAAAATTTGTGATTGACACCGTGTTAACTTTTTTTCAGATTTGTTATTTGAAAACTTGTGACATTTGTAATGTATAAAAATAATTAAGTATAACGTATAAAAAATTGTAACGTGTAAAATAAACAAATAAAAACATTAAATTGCGTCATCAATTTCCACCACATTGCATGTTGTTGAACAATGTAATGAAGCATTAAGTTGTTTAAACAATTAGAAAAGTTCCTCATAAAGAGAGCAGTGAACAAGTCGATAAATGGAGAGTGGGACGAGCGTGCGAACAGGGTCGTGCTATTGTCAACACCATGTCACTGCAAAATTTCCTTTAGAATACACCGAGGCCTGTACCGCGGTTATGTATCTCTGGTATGTACTCAGTACCAGAAGATCAAGGAGCGCCGACTTCCGCCTCTCTGACTGAATTCCTCGCGTTTCCACGCGTCGATAAAATGGAAAATGGTTAATTAAACAAAATGGCGAGTACGCTTCGTTATCCGCAGCCGCATTGTTGCAATATCGCAGTTTTCATCAACTCCCTTCACAATATTTAACGAGTTCATACTGCACCATCAATTTATTTACCGTAGTTGATTACTTCGTAACGCGATTTCACAAAAGCGTACTTAATCACTTTTCTATCTTCTTAAAACCTTTTTAAAGATTTAATGCGATGATATCGCTTAATGTGGGTGTTAAATTATGTTAAGCGGATAAGAAGAAAGAGTATCAATAGTATCATCGTGATCGATGTCGGTTATTATCACGGCGCATAAGTGAAAGTAAGTAGATTTGCTTGATGCATACATAAATTTAATAACAGTATTAGATGTATCAGATTGCAGAGACATGGTCTGAGAGCTGGAGGGCCAATGGTTGCGGCAAGAATCCCGTTACAGGCGCGACCGGCCGTGCTCCGTGGCTCACACTCTCCGCTCTAGCCACCACTCAGCCTACTTATAATCTGTTAATTGAGCTCACCAAAAAGTGCATTCCGTACATTATTTCTATTCGAACATGTCAACTGTTACTCAAACACTTAGGAACGCGTGCGGAATAACACTAAAAGTAAGAAGACAGGGCCGTTATACAGCAATGCATGAATGTACGACCTCGAACATTGCTGACTCGTCATTGTGCCGTAGTGACTTGCACATATATCTATGAAACAATGTGGAGCTTTAATAGATTAAACGCAGTGGCCACGCCCCACCGCATTCTGGCACAAGTCAATATTGTGTTCACTAACGATCAATTACATTATAACTATACATTACGAATCGATCGATTGAAAACACTGACTTTTCTCTTTCAAGCGCGATGTAGGTCACATCGTGAGCATTACTACCTTGATTATGTTAAAAATAACAATGGTTAGCACTGCGAATGTAGAACAGGAACCAAGGCACGGCCATTCACATTTAGTAAGGAGAGTAACTTAACTACTTAGAAACCTAAAAATCTCGAGTGGTTGCGCGATTTGACATCTACATAAAAGGTCAGTCCAGGCATTCCACCTCGATTCGAAGCCTACATTCAATATGAAATAGCTACAACGGAAAGTTCCGATGCCATAAAAAGAAAGAAAAATATATCATCCTCGCGTTGAAAATAACAAGGCGAAAGACTGTATGAGGAAAACCAATTTAAATTTTTGCTTTCTCGTACAGTAGGTGTCTCGTAAAGTCTTCTTATGGCATTACGAATTTAAGGCAACTTAACGGTATACGAAGTAGGCACATAGAATTTAAAGTGGATTCTGATAATAGACTCGTTAATATTTAGGAATTGCTTTAACAATTTTATAGATTTGTCACACTAACTATTACTATATTCGCTCGCGAGATTTTCCCACCGGATCTGAAAATTTTATCTTTATGAAAAGTACCTGTATAAAAGGTACTCCTATTATAATGTAAGCGAAGACGAAAAGGCGAAGGGTAATAAACAAACAAATTCACTTTCGTATTATAAAATTAAATGGGAATGTAGCAACGAATTTCATCTCACATTTCTAAAATTGCTGCTGTCCTTATGTTTCCATTTCTGTCCCACATTTCAAAGGTCGCCTCTTTAGATGATTTGTACATTGCGCAAAACATAAATCATCCAAAGAGCTACCACTCATACCTATCTCCGCATAGAAATATATATACGATGTTCAGCACAAAAATGTATTTGTGTGTATTCCAATTCGATATTACTTATTTGACAATTTTAACATTGCTATTATATAATTTAAGAAGCTATGGTTGCCGATAGAGGTTTGAAACTACAAATTATGTAAGAAAAATAAAAAGTTACAATTTTATAAAAGGATTACTATTAGATATTTGTAAATAATATCGATTGCAATTCACGTCTCCATTATAATTGAGATTAAAAATACCTCTAAAATACCTTAGTTTTTGAACTCTTTGTAACTAGATTTATAGGTCAGCGTAAATCCAGTTAAGGCTATGCACATGGAATCACAGAGTAGGTGAGCCTGGCACTGACTCCGAACGCCAGATAACGACCGGCGCACTGCGGTAATTATTGCAGCTGCATTCTGATGCACTTGTTATATGTTATAATTAATCAAAATCATAAACATACCTTATTAATTATAATAAAGATATTTGCTATAAATGGTGAAATAATTAGGAATACTTAGCTTAATTACGATCTTAACTTATTTAAAACTGTTGTGGATTTATAATGATCCGAACATATATACAAACAATAAGGATTAATAAAAACAGAAATAGTTTCATACTTTCTTTTGATTTAACTAAATTATCACTAGAAAGAAACCGTCGTCGTTGAAACGTGTGGTTCCTCCGTCCTAGAAAATGTCCCAGGGAAAAATCGCACGGGGCAAATAAGGGATTAGAAAAGAAGTCTTAACAGTTGGTAGGCAATAAGATTTCCAAAGAGCAGACAGTCAGACAGGTGGCCGGTCGAAAAATCAATGGGCGCTGGGCGCGAAAATTAAAAATTAAATTGGAAAAAATGGAGGATGAGAGAGTCATAACAAACGGCAATCGTTGTGCACGGAAACATTCCTAATACACCTACGAATGTAAAAAATCTACGTTCTACGTAAAACACTAAGACAAAGCGATGATGTCACTTTGCTTGCTAGCAAAAATTTGGTTTTACACAAATAAGTTTAAGTATGCGTCACCCGGATCTTCTGCAACATCGCTGCATGACCCCCGCATTGCATCACTAAAGTTTTGAAATTGTAATGTATCAACACACCAAATATTCATTGAAAGGAAAATACAAACATTCTTAGATTCTTTTTAGTTAAATAAAGAAATGTTCTTGTTTACAATTACAAAGACTTTTGGTATTTTAATATAGCTATATTAGTTTTTTTTATGGGAACAAATAACTAATTTAGTCAAAAATACCTGTTGAATTTTGAAATTAATTTGTACTGAATATTCTGTTTTTAAATAATTCATAAAGACATACAATTAAATATTGTCCTATTTAGCAGCAACTTGATATTCGAAGAAACTATATATTTGTGACAAAATACTCGGTATTATTAAATGGTAAGTTAAAACTTGCGTGGAAAACATTAAACGATATAAAATAAGAACTCGCCCGGGCTGGTAAAATATACAGGATTTACTGATTCAACATGTAATCTCATTTCGAAAGCAATTAAATTACTTGACCAATATATGTCATGTATCATTTTATACCTACATATATATTGCACATTTACAAAAGGTGAAGGCTCTCAATTAACGATGAAGACGGTATCTGATTAAGTATATTCGCATTAATTCGACAAGTTCAAGTGCAGAGGTCCTCAAAGTTATATCCCTATTACGTCTGACAATATATCACAGTGTGATTCATAAAATAAGAAAATATTTTATACCTAGGAAGATTGTTATTATCTGCATAGCTGGGTAGTCCTCGATTTAACGACCTGGCATCATGACCTATATTATAATTTTCGGATTTTCATTTTTATATTAGCTGACTGAGGTCGAATAAATATCTAATTTTTACATCGGGACGAAGATCCACTGCGGAACGGTGAGCTAATGAACCTGTAACTGCTATTCCTAAGATCCTTGAAAATATTCGTGCCGTAGCTTTTTTTCATACGTATTATACTACACTGCACAGTATCGTTACTTTATAAGGAAATGATCAAGAAACTAGTCAAGTTTCTAGTTGAAATAACAATACGCCTTGCTCGAACCTTACTTGGGTCTGCATCGGATAGCAGAACCAGCGACAGCCATTCCACAACACAGATATTTCTGTTTTGGTGCCATTGTGAATAATTCAACAACCTTTGTATACTTTTGCAATCGGCACTAAAAATAATGTGATTTGCATTATTGAATGATTGAAAATAGGAAAGTAGCTGAAATATTTGATTAAACATGACTGGCAGGTTGGAGAAAAAAAAATGGTCGACAGCACTATAAAATAAATCACATACCGACGACGTGTTGAGATTATGATGACATATGAGATCTAAAAAATCTATTATACCTACATACATGTGACGATCTAAACTTAAATAAATAAACTCAAGTGCGTGTCGGGCCACACGTAATGTTAGCTTAGTTTCCGAAGATGCCCTATGCATATACTCGTATGTACATTTACAATAACAGAGACATACTTATTTACTTTCAAATGTAATACCGTTATATGAAATTAAATTGGTTCCTTAAATGTTCAAAACGCGTATTGACAATTCACGCGTCATCTTAAAAACGAGTTAACATTTAAACTATTACATCACTAAGTACATCTGAGGTCGATTTGTATTAAAATAAAAATTAGTTTTCTCATATAGTTCCGTGCGGTTATATAACACAGTCCATTTCTCTGTGTAACACAGAAGTAATTAGAACTGTCGAGCGAGACACAGTCGGACCAGCGGCTATCTGTTCACACGGCATTAACTAGCAAATGAAAAAAATAACTAGAGAAGAATAACCTATGTATAACGTAGGTACCTAAGCTTATCATCAGAAAGTCTTGAAAGAAAAGGCCAACCCAAGAAGTGTTATATTGAAGTGTAGAGGAGGAGAATGCCGAAGACCGTGCGAAGTGGAGAAAAAGTCTAAGTAACTAAGAAATGCGAGATTAAAGATTACACTTAAATGTACATTAAATAGTTAAACAATATTAATACAACTGACACTTTGCTCGTTACTTAAATATTTATATTTGTTTTTCTTTTCTTTATTTTCATCTATCTATCGAAAATAAATTTCGCGGGTCTATCGGAAGATATTTTTATAGAAATAAGTAGTACCTTTGTACTTAGTTTCCTATTTGTAAGTTTTACATTAACACTGTTATGTTATGTACATAAATAAATGAATTCATTAAGGCTTTCGTATGAAAGGCTACTTCCGTGTTACTATATTTTTCGCTCGGAGTGCCACCGAACAAGTTTAAACAACCTCAACCAATGAATTACCCGTTAGTTGGTTGGGAGAGAAAGATAAAGAAGCTAGCTTTTGTTTCAAGTAGCACAATTTATTACCCTATTTATTAAACAACTATACCCACAATAAACGAAGATTAAACTAATAGATAACGTAGTTATATCGGAGGTACCTTTATATAGTGTTTTCTGTAACTAGGTAGGTTTATCTAACTTTTTTTAATACTTGAAAACGAAGCATTACTATCCTAGTAGGAATCAATCTATTTACGAATCGAATATATTATATTTAATATACTTCGTATATCTAGTTTTGCAAGTACACTCTATCACTCCCTTATAGGCGTAGCACATTAAAATTAAAATAAGAAAAGTATTCAGAATCGAAATAACGAATATACCTAGTCATAGTCATTAGCTATTATTAATTTTGAAGTAAAAACACATCTGCGTTATTGTATCCATGTGGGATATTACCTTTGGAGCCCTAACATTGCACGTTGTCCGATACGCACTTGACTATTTTTAATATGTTTCAAGTGGTATGGAAACAATTTCAAAAGCAATATCTCAGAAAATCAAGTTCTTAGAGTGCATTGCACTTTGAATCCAATTACATACCCAGTAGCTCTATTCAGAAATACAATTTATTTGTCCAATCATTATTGTCAGTTATTTGACTCAATAAAAAATGCGAACACATAATCAATCGTACATTCTATGTGAACTCTAAAACTGCGTACTCTATGTAGGTAAATATCAAAGCTGGCGCGGTGAGAAATGTTGAATATTAAAAGTAGTTTTATGAATACAGTAATACGGTTTTTTGTTTACCCAACTTACAAATTAATGGGAATTACAGGTTGCACATTAATCAAGTAAATTTTGAAAGTATATGGTGGCCAATAATTCCTTTTAGTCTACTGTGACCACATTGTATTATAAAAAACTATATTACTTTCTAATATAGGTAATTATTTATATAGTGTGGCATAATCTGCATTTTTTTCGCCAAGAAATAAAAGACATTAGCTAGTCTGCGGGGAGTAATCGCCTTAAAATATTTTGTTTATTTTATTCTAATTCTTCTTTCAAATCATAGAAGGTGATACCTATCAAAAATTAAAATGCCCTATGGTTTGGGTTTGTGCAACATATTTCAATTTCGAATGTGTCATAGTTGATGCTTACAAAGTTGTAAATATAGTTTGGAAAAGTGTTGTTTTCATTGTGGTGCCATCTAGCACGGAATTCAGCATACAGGCAAGATACAAGATATTATTTGTTTCGATTGGCAGACGCACGTCAGACAATAATCATACTTTCTATTTCATGTTCTGAGGCCGTGACGATTTTCTGTATTGATGAATATTCGTTAATTCAATCCATAATTGTAGTATACATTACTGCATTGCAATTGCAATGTTATGCTGCCAACGAACTGCAGTTATGTTTTAATTAAAAAAACAATGAAATCGAAACTCCATTTTCTGTATACTTCATTATTACAATCTATTAATCACTGTTAAAGAGATTATTTATATAAGTAATTATAATAGTCCAATTAAATAAAGCAAAATAGGTAATGAGCTATTTATCCACTCTGTTTAAGGTTACAAAACCCGTGGGAATATCGGAACTATACATCCGCAGAACAAACCAACTATTCTCCTATTTCAGTCGCAGTCGGACAATAAAGAAAATCGAAGCTATTTCTGAAAGTTTTGAATTAATTTAATTAACGTACCTATTATTCGCTGAAATGGACATGGTATAAAATTAAATTTCTTTTACTATGCACAAAATCAAGTAGAAGTTTTAGAGAAAAGTCGCAAGTATAAATTGGTTTAAATGGGTAAGCAGTAAGTAGTTTAAATGGGTTTTATATTTTTTCTAGTAACTACATAAATAGCTATTTCGTAATTCCAATAGTTATTGAATTATATTTCACGGTCACATTAATATTACAATTCATTGTTGATGATATCTAATATAATCCATTCTGTGTAGATATAAAATTTTAACAGTCTTGTTATAGCATGTCGAGTATTCGAGTTTCATAGACATCTATCTATGCGAAGGTAATAGATGTTGTTGACTGTACCAAGAGACATAACAGTAATATTACTCCAAGGCCGTAATATTGATCGTTGCGATAACAAATTGGAAACTGTGGGATAGGAAAACTCATTATTGCTCTCTTATGCATATGCTCAACGGCGCCCCACGTGAATCGAGAAAACATTGAAATCCATTTCCGTTAGTAATGAAAGGTTAATTCGTAATCGTTGACTAATAAATGGACGTTTTCAATTGCAACCAGTGATTACTTCCCCTAGGTGAAAACCTACTTTCCTACATGGAACCGGCTCGCAATTTCAAACAAAACTGTAGCTTAGCTTGTTCAGTATTACTTAGATTAACAAATAGTAGTAAACATACTAACTACTTACTTATTCTAAACTTAAAAGTATTTTTCATTTTAAGAAAACTCACTATACTATGTCAAATATAACATGTCATATGACAACAGAATAAACCGATACATTCAAAATATGAGCCACAGAGACAGATGTATTATTTTCATACTATTTGTCATCTGTCATAAGACTCAAGTTATATTTAAAAAGTATAATATAATTTACCGTGTATTAAAGTAGTTAAACAATTACAGAATTATATTTTTCTTGTCAATAACATAGAGTTTCAGATCTGTAAGCTGTACGTACGTATATGTGATATTATTGAAGGTAACTTGTAATTGATCGTAGTTACGAGAATACCTCCATAATACTTGTTAGTAAATACTAATAATTAGGGCGTTAAAGCCACGGACCTGCAAACCGCTTTGCTCATAACACTATGAGTAATTGGTGGAAAATGGAGGGGAGTTGTGAGCTTGAAGAAATTAGTTTTTTGTTCAACTGCATATAGCCACCGGACCGTCAGCTCACAGATTAAGGAGATTTTTGAATAAGAGCCTGTTTTACCACTTGCTGATAAAGCATCTGAAAGTCTATATATATGTTATAGTCAATCCTCGAAACTCCGGCGCTCCTATGATTGACTGGTCAATCCTCAGGTCTGACTTAATCAATCTGGTCTTAATCAAAGCCCAAACAAATGAAGCTTTTCGGCCTCTGACTGAAGAATTTTCGTCAAACCTAGGAAAAACTAATTTGGTCGGGCAAACGTCAAAACTCAATTTAATGAAATCAGGGTTTGACCATGAAATTATAAAATAATTTACAGAGAAACCATAGCTTGCTTGCATGAACATCACAAGTTTAAACTGGTTTAAACTGATTTAAACGTGTTACAAGTACAGTCGACGTTTGACCGAGTCTGCCAGTCGCTTCTAGAATCGACAAGACAAAGCCCGAAACAGATTATTTTACTTTCGACTGAAAAGTTAGGAACTTCTAGGTTTGACTAAAAATACTTTAGTCAAAGGCCAAAATTGGAATTTATTACACCATGATAGGCAACGAAAACGTTCCCAATGAGGGTTGACGTCAGATGGCCGCCGCAAAATATGGGCCAAATAAATAAATGGAGTAATGATAAATGGAGACACGAGACAGACACAATGCGTATTCATTTGTTTAAGTTACATCATACAATAACAAGAGCGACTTAGTTTGATTGAGCTGGTGATATTTAAATGCCGGACCATCATCTTCAGCGCCTAGACAATCCAGTAATTGATTATTTTCTGCAAAACATATCAATTCTCGTTGTAATCTGCGCTGTTCATTTGTTTCACCGTTAATTTCAAATAACAGTGACTGACGACATTTGTCGTTAAACAACTTTTTTTTTGTCATAGATATATTATATAATAAATCTATAGTTTTATCAATCTAACTCAATAATGATTAACATGTATAAGTGCAGATCCATAATTTAGTTACCTTGCAACTGCTGTTATATTTCGAAGACATTGATTATATATAATTGATATATTAATTTATTTTGCTTCTTTAAATGTCTACTTATTTTCAAGTACCGATATTTGCATTATAACAGACCTAAAACACAAAAGCCGTAGTTGATAAACTATTATTGCAATGGCACAAATTGTAAAATTAAATACTTACGCATTGTCGGTGACGTCAATTGATTCGTCCAGCTCGCCAATTGTGTCAAGTGAAGCCCCGGAGCCATCTTCCCTCGTTTCTGTCGGAGGCGGCGGCGGAGGAGCGGTGGGCCTAGTTAGGGGTGGCTCGGCGCACTCTTTAAACTGGGGCTTAGGCACAAAATCTATAAGCCTCGGCAAAGCTTCTGGTGCAATACTGTCCTCTATCTTATCTACATTATTCATCTCCGCTTCAGATCGCTGCAACCATGTCTCAATACAATTCTTCTTTGTGGGAGTCAATAGAGGTTCTGGTACCGGCGGTGGAGGTATATCTGGTACTGGTATTGTTCTCGGTTTCTTTTCACTGGCTGATCGCTCCACTTTTGTATTTCTAGGCATTGGCTTAGGCTTCTCTGGGACTAAATCTGGTTTATTTTCACTCGTATTTGTTTCAGTTGCCATATTTGTTTCAATAGTTTTCGTTTTATTATTGACTATAGTATTATTATTGTTATTATCGTGAAACTGTAGTTTCTGCATTGTTAATAAAGTTTCTTCAGATAGCTCTGAACTATTTTCTTGACCACTAATAACGTTCGCCTTTTTAATTGTTTCAGAAGTTATCAATTCTTTATTTATTTCGTGTTTGTCGACCGGACGTTCTAGAAATCTATTCGTAGATATGTCTTTTAAAATATTGGAATCAATATTTTCAATACAATTTAATACTTTCTGTATATCGATCGTTTTGGGTTGCATCGTAGGTGTAGATGGAATGCTGTTTTCCACAGAACTTGTTATGGAACCCAATCTATCAACCACCGTAGATATTGAACTGCCAGTGTCGTCTGATTCCGCGTCTGCCAACAATACACATCTTTCCCACTCATTAGAAAGTATGTCAATGTAAACTTCTGCCTCTGGGGGCATTGCTTTACCATCTGACAGACGACGCACTAATCGCCGGACTTCTTCAGGAGAACCTTTTTTAAGATATGCAATACTTTCTTTATTTTGTCGGTGGATATGACTGTCAAAGGAAGACTTTCGAGATAATTTTGTCAAAGTATTATAACCGTTATGTCCATTAAGTTCTTTTTCATTGATCATATTTCCGTCATTGTTTACGCCATTTTGCTCTCCAACAGTATGAAGAGTGGGTTTGTCTTTGAATGAATTTTTTTTGCCAAGTTTTCGAGGGGGTACTGGAGGCGGTAATGTAGTTGGCCTACATATGTCTGTAATTTGTTTATCCCCCGAATTACTGCCGATTTCCGTATTACATTTATTTTTATCTGTTTTCCCATCAGGAGTAAAATGACGAACTAATAACGTCAAAGACTCATCTGAATCCTTTAGCCGTCGTACGCAGTCTATTCTCGTCAATTCCGATACCGATACCCCATCTATTGCTAAAATCTCATCTCCAGGTATTAATTTTCCCCATGGTGCACAAGCATTTGCAGCTGGACTGTTTTCAGCACATGATTGCACCAATAACCTTCTCACTTTTTCTGCAGCTGCAGAACCACCCTCAAACTTTAGACCCAGTCCCAGTCTCTCTCCTTTTGGCCTTTTCACAATAACTTCAGCGGCTCCAGCTGCGGCTCCTACAGTAAGGACAGTGACGAAGGCTGAGTCCCGCACCGCTGGTCGGCCCTCACCAACAGGGACAATGGTGACAAAGTCCTCAACTGCCGCCTCAGTCGCCATGCCGCGTACAACGCGCGCCCGCGCCTATTTCAATCACCGATATCAGACGCGATGAATCTGCAAGAGAAAAATCTTGATAAGCATACGTAACTAAAACTCTAGTTACCTATATTGATTTTCTTTACGCGTATGAGTGATGACATGCAAGAAGTGTGCAGCGCATAGCCTCTCTCTTTCATACGTAGTTATACTGCATTTAAACATGCATGCAGAGTCCAAGCTTAAAATTATTTTTATATAATTTCTTTATCATTGATCTTTTTTAATTTACATTTTAGTATTATGTGCCATAGTAAAAACCTGTTTGTAAAGATATTCATTTTTGAACAAATAATCAAAACATGTTTTTATAGTCAATGGTTACACCTACATTTTCCGCCTACCAACTTAAGCATGATCGTTGAGAACTTTCGTCGATCAATATGAAAGTATAACGAGCGTGTTTGGGAACGTATTGACCACAAACAGTCGCATCATGGCCCGAACTGGATGTAGGTTAGTAGTACCAGAGGCGGCGCTGGCGCAGCGTCTCGCATCGTCAGCAGTCGAGAACCGGCGTATTAGCATATCGCCCCGGGCTGAGGACCGTTATTCCTGTGTCCCGTTTCAAAGGGCCAGTGCCAATAATTCTCACGGCTCTCGACAATTTCCAAATTAAGCCTCCATTTCACCGTGGATTCTGCGAAACGTGATATCTTCGCTTCGTGATATGAGTAGTTGTATGGTAATGAAATTTATAATAATGACAGCGATTTTGCTGTGCAAAATTCATAAGCTAATGAAAGTCGATGTTGTAGAAAACATAAACGCGCGGTTTCTAAAAAAATTTACAAAACTTTGGTCATACATAACATTTATAATATGCTGTATATGTATTAGCTACAAGGATGTTAATATGAAAACTATACCAAAACAGGGCAAGAATAAATTTAACGCATACGAATACCATAGCAATTAAAGTATAATTAATAGAAACATACTAACATCCACATTTACAATTCCGGGTTAATTCAAGTGTTCAATTCGAGTAAATACATCATATCGATCACATACATGACATGACATACAATGAACTGCAGTTCAGGTTACCCTGTGTTAATCTGTATTCAGCGGCAAAAAAGGTGAATTTTCAAATACATTAGGTAGGTCAATGTGCAGTAGACTGTACAGATATGGCCTCGCTGCTCACAATTCCAAAATGAGTGCAAACAAAAGTCAGCGTTTTCCTTCCAACTGTTGTTAGGCGCTGCGTAAACAAAGAAACGTTGCATCGCAAATGGTATTGTTTAGCGATATCTCATAATTGAATCTTTACACCGTAACCTACTACAATACGAGAGGTCACATCTATTGGAACGGTGTCTTCATAATGTGAACGGTACATACACGGGTACTACATTCTTAATTGGACATTCGCTATTCAAAGCTTCGAAATTATGCATACTCAAAAGCGTAATTGTATGAATAACGGATATTCCAAAGAGATTATCATATACGAATTGGATAGACGTGTCGGTAAGTATATTGTACATAAAAAGACTAATTAAACAATTTATTGCAGTCACAATTTTAATATTTCTAATTATGTGATTAATTTTTAGTACTAACAAAGTGGTAAAAAGTAATAACTGAACTAAAGGAATAATTAAATTCAAGAAAGCAATTACCTATTAAGTATGAGAAGATAATAATTAGGTACTGGCAGTCATCGCATGTTCGTTTTATGCTTATTTGTTGAAAGGCCGTTTAAATGCAATTTTCATTACTAATGACTATGGTAATTGAACGGTTTGAACCTTCCTAACAAAATTCTGACTGTGTATTTGTATTCTACGAATAGAAATCTGTGTCAATATCAAACTCTCCTCTATTTCTCTGTTTCAATTCTGATGTTATAATATAGTCATTCAATGTGCTTGAATTAAATTACTAAATTAATTAAGTATATGTATGTACTTATTGATTGATTGTCTTATTTATCTCATAATAATTTTCATACTTTTAGAAACATCAACTTATATAAATATTCAAATGTATTCGTATTTATCACGATACGTGAGATTAATGTGGAATTCCGTTATTCCACTATTCGATATGTCGTAATATCGTCATAATAGTTCATAAAATATAAATTTATTCGTAATCCGCACGCTATTAATAATGAAACTTTTCTCTTTGCGTAAATCATCACTACACTACATTACATCAATGAAATAATTTGTGATCAAATATTTTTTGTATTTCATTTGTAGGAACATACTGAATACAGTACAACTGTTAAGAAACTCGCAAGATGCATACTCACTACTTACGAATTAATTGCCAGTAAAATATTCCATTGCCGTTTTGCCGGTTTTTGTGGAATTGTTGAAATAAATAACGGCAATGTTTAAATACATTTTCATTAAAACGCAGATTTATAAGGAAAGGAAGCTTCTTTAATAAAATGCATGCCAACATGCAGGTATTTTACAACTGCCGCAGACATCTTGCGTAGGTATGTTTTAAAACGCAATAAAACGTAAAGCCAATTACACAGAGCGTGCACAACTGGGTGAAAAATAACATTGTTTTTTAAAACAGCTCTTGAATTTTATATCAGTCATATTCTGAAGGTTAAGCAACAGTACGTAAATAGATATTATTAAAGTCACATTTAAGTGTGGTTTCAATTTTTCATTGTTTTTAGAGATTGTCTCAGAACGAGGTCACCGAAGATAAGTGGAAAATGATGTCCTTATAACTTAAGTTGTTTTCTTTACATACAAATGAATATAAAATGGAATGTATAAGTAAGGTTGAAGTCGCATTGGAGGGCCAAGAAAAAAAATGTAACAGAAAGAAATATTTCTGGAATGCATCAAGCATTTCAGAAATATTTTGTTCTGGATCGTATCAATTTTAATCTTTGTATACACAACAGTATGATTGGTGGACCAGTGCATTTAACAGGTAAAATCGAAAAGACAGAGAGGGAATACTGAAAGAGATGGAGTAGTACCTTTGCCCAGCAGTGGGTCAACATGAATTAAATAAATAAAGAAATAGTCATTTCTAGCACATTAGACGGGACGGAAACTACACCGGTTTGACTGGGTTGCTTTCTAATGGTAACCACAGATCCACTGCTGAAAAAACTGTCTTCTGAAACTTACCATGATTGTTGTCTATTCTTATCACGACAAGTAGTGATTAGCACTTAATACCTCTTTCCACATTTACTCAGCCTTTACAATGAGTAAAGAAATAAGTCTGAAAGGTCTGATATCATACTCAGATAACATTTATCACTTTCACATTATCTGTTATGCAAACTCTGCTATCAGTTCAATAGCCATTGAGATTTTATCAAGCAGTCGATAATACTTAATTATTATAATGCATATTACTTAGAGATGTAATATAAATCTATGCATTTTAAAGTATTTTTTTATAGAAATAATTCTAGGCTTATTATTTAACTACCGACCCGTCCTGACTTCGCTTGTGTAAAACCATAATAAATTATATCCTCAGGAGTTTTTGAGTTTATCGAATACAGACAGACAGACGCGACAGGGGGTCATCTTTTTTATAATGTTTAAGGATAAGGATGTAACGATATGCTATTTCTAATGAACAATAAATATACTTACTCTAAAACAAATGTAGACTTATTAAATGTAATGTTTGGGTGGGACGCTATTCGTATAAGCAGAAATTAAAAGAATAGTATTTATGGTTAGTTTTGCTTTGTATTCTTTGAGCCAAATATGCAATGCATGTAAAGGCAAAAATACACACTACTTAATAGTTTTTGCAACAGCAATTGGCGAGCGATTGCACGCAAGATAATATCTAATCAATTAGATTACTTTGTACAGACAATATGAAGAAAAAATACTTGAAATATGTTTTAATAATAATAGAACATAAACTTATTACACAACTACACGTAGTATAATATTTAAAATGTTGATACAAGTAGGTAGTAATTATATTATTACAGGGTTATGAATATTTGTGTTAATAAAATTATGAGCATAGATTTTATATGTAAGTTTATATGTACTTCAGGTATAAATGTGTCCGTCAAGGTAATCTTACTATGTGTATAAGAAGAAGAATTAGGAACTAACTACTCTCGTATCTAAGTATTAAAACTTTACTTTGTCGTATCAGGATTTATGCAAGTAACAATGTAGATAAAACTGCGAGGTGATTGCTCTATTCTTGAGTAACTGCAAATTTGCAATACTAAACGAATTTCGTGCGCCTTCTTCAAATTAATCGAGACGTTTCTACGGAATTACCACCTAATTGTTTCATAACATGATAACCACGTTCTTAATAGATTCAAATTCTGATCAAAATATTTTATGTGCCATGTATTCTCGTGTTATCGTTTCATTGATGTATTTCTTTTCAATCCAATCAATCAGTAAATGATAAAATGATAAAGTTACATGCATACGAGTATATTCCAACTCACGCACACTAGTAAATTATATATATAATTTAGTATATAATTATAGATATAATTTAGGTATTGCTAAATTTGCGTCCAGCTCTTTGTGGCATATTTTACCTGTAAAAATTCTACGTTATATTTGGTAAATATATATTTACAATAACCTTAATCAACTCTTGGTTGAGTAACCAAGTCTTCTAGACTAGAGTTAGTCTAGAAGACTGAGATCCCTGAAATAAAATACAATATTTTGAATTTCGAACCTAACAGGTAAAGCTGGCTGCAAATGATTTAACAACTTTTCGTTGGTGTAAAAGATGATACCTTTGCAAATAGAAAAAATATTAACGTAAAACCTTATGTATTAACAGTTTTGGCAGTTTTGTTTGACTTTCGAACCTTTGACTTCAATAGCGCGCAAATAGTTTTACTGATTATATGTTTTTCTGATTTCATATTTCATAAAAATCTCTTCTACCTTAATAATTTTGGCGACTGTTTAAATAGGTTAGTCGTTAAATCACTTTTTTTTTAAATTTCGTATAGACGTAATCTACATAGGTAAATTATAAATAATTTTAATCATTCGCATTTCATACGAGGTATGTACGTGTGTAATACTAGTACATTAATTACTTTTATCCTATGTAACTTGTTTATTTTAATTAACAATTATCATACTGAAATTAGTAGGATAGGTAAGTTACCTGAACTAACAGTCACCGAATTGAAATATTTTATTTTTATATTTAAGTAGATGATACTGAAATTAAAAAATTTAACATAACCTACAACAAAAAGCCAAAGTGTAATAAACATTCAGCGTATACAAACAGACAAAAGAACTCCTTTAATAAGCCAACAAATCAACGTGGGAAATCTACGATGTCGCTAAAATACTTTCCTCACATCAAGGGTCGTCCTCTTTTATATTTATCGCACACGAAATTGAAATAAGCCGGATAAAATCTTCTCTTTTGGTGAAGCGGTCCCACAAAAGGCGAGTGGTCCAGACACTATCTAGATATGTGTCGACGAAAACAACCGACAGAGGGCGCGCAGACGATAGCGGAGCATCACGATTGCTGATAGCCAAAATTAATGGAAGATTCACTCATGCTTTATAATATTAAACGAACACAGAACAATATGTAGGTACTGATATCATCCCACGACTGCGTAACGACTCCTCCGTTTCCGTGGGATTCAACTTAGAATTTTCTTCTGTACACTAAGAGCGAGGCTATCAATAACAGAAAAAAACAAATTTCATTTACCATTCTCTCCAGAGGTTATATATATTCACTTTATATATTCGGCAAGAACCACGCAATCTAAAAATGGATAACTCATTTTAACATGAATGGGAAATGCCACAATGAGACGTAATAATAACTGTATTCTTTATTAAATCTTAATACCTATAACGTCCGGTGTCTGGTCAGATAGATGCAAAACAACAAATTTAATAAGACGGCCTCCCGCTGAGCAATATCGCCCACGAGCTTACAAAGTGAATATCATTATCCGAGATAAAGGAACCATCAAGTTTTGGAATTTGCTTTAGAAAATTTTAGACAAGCGATATATCATCGAGAAAAGAAAATTGGAGAGTTGAATCTTTCCATCATAATCGATTAAAGGGCCGTGAATCGGACTGTCCTCCTTATGATAAATGAAACGACGATCTCCATTTGATTACATTGAATCGTTTTCTCGTTTTTCTTATCAATTTTAATTTTTCCTTGACTGTGTTATGTAAATGAAATAGAAATGGTAATTTGAATGCTGCACGTAGCATTCAGATTACCCAATATGCTTTTTCACAAATGTTTACTAACATTATACAATGCCATTGAAATTTTGCTTTTAGGTACCTAAAGTTTCAGAAAAACCTTCATACAGAAGTTCTAAATTAAGTAAAAATACATGTAAGAAAAATAATATTAAACACAACATTTCTTATTTTCGTGATAACTAAAATTTTCGCTGAAGCCAACTCATTGCTTAGGTACGTTAGTTTCACAATTCATCGCAAATTTGGTCATAATTTATTCGAATATAATAAAATAATTCAGGTACTAACTGAGTGAAAGGATTTCCAAATGAACGTTCTAAAATATCTATAATTCAAATCTATGAAGCGTAACTACATGAATCATGTCGTTATGCGGGATCATATAGCAAAAACTTCATTAAAATAATATTTAAATGGTCATTATGAGCAGTCGGTGGGCGGGAGTCATGACATCAGACATACCGCTCGTCCTAAGAGAACGAACGTCTTACAAGGTGTGGGTTTGTGAAAACCTACTGGGGGATTGGGGATCACTGGAAGCTCAGTCAGCCCCGATGATAGAATCAGCATACGCCATCCATGGTACAATAACATTTATCATGTTATGGAAAACTGTCATTGCAACGTAAAAAACGCTGCTTATATCATATTTTAGTGCTACACTCTGACGTGGTAATATCACAGTAAGGTAAAAGTTTTTACGTTACCTACAAACAATACAATACAATACAACCTACAATAGGTATGTACCTATTGTAGGTAAGTAAAATACAGTTTATTGTTTCAGAAAACATATTTCTTCTTTTTTGTTTTTCATAGCTTGAAGCTTTATCTATGTTTTGATATGACAGACTAATTTAATTATTTAATTTATGACATCAATAATAATGAATAAGTTTTATAATTTATTGTTTAATTTAATTTATAAACTGGTGGACTATTTGTCTGAATAAATGAGAGTTTATTTTTATTTAATTTTACTTTTATATACTGTGTGATGTGATTATTTTATACTTTGTGTGACTTATTCAATATATTCCAAGTGACGTCATTCTTCTATGACTTAACCTCTGAATTCCATCGCTGGACCGCTACAAACTGGTATCTGACCCAGGCCAATGACTACTATTAGATTTGAATCGAAAACTATACTTAAAAAATTCAAATCATGAATGGAATCGATGATTCCGTTGTTCGAGAGATTTATTTTCAATAAAGGTTTACTTTATTCAACACCTTGGGTTAAATACTATGCAAATGGTACTGCGAAATGCCAAGTGGTTACATTTGTATACTAACAGCGTTGCACTGACGCCAGCCAAGCCCCCACAACCTACATCAGACTAGATTCCATTTGAATAAGTTCAGTTTACTTCATATTTGCCTTCTATCCTTGTATTTTCTTAAGTCAATCACAGAGTTTCAAAAGCATAATATTTTAATTGAATTATTATTGAATATAAAATTTATTTGTCGAATCATCTGACGACAATTATAAAAATACCTTATAGAAAGTCACAATGTAAAATGATATGGTAATATGAGCAAATGGTATTATTGCATAATTAAAACGTATTTTTTTTTCAAAACCTTTATTCTATTATCTTAATCTAATAAAACTTCTTGATCATTTTAAATTTCATAATTTCAACTGTCCGAAGGCAAGAATAGCCGTCCGAATTCTTTATATTATAGATTAATAACGAAACGTAACACCTATTTATTATTCAATTACAATCAATATTTTGACCGATGAGTGAAAGTTGCAGACTTATTGGAAGTAAATATTCGTTAATCAACAACAAAGTCGAGAGGAAAGTTTGCACCTGAGTGTAATGATTATCCAATTTAAATCGTCTAATTAAGGTAACAAAGCGGCCGGGTCACGGTATCTGTGGATGCTTTCACTCGTGAGCAGATCGGCCATTTGATAATATTTGTTGTGTGGGAAATGTCGTCGTTGTGGAAAATTAAGTAATAAGCTACATTATGATTATAACCTATGGCCTATTTTTTTTAAAATATTAAGTATTTTTAATCAATGTCTCTCTCAGTTTAACCTAGGTCTTGGATATATAAATAATCATATTTATGTATATTTTATAAAACGTGGTATCATTGAGTTAGTATTCCATAACACAAGTCTCTCTCTAACTTACTTTGTACGGCTAACTCAATCTGTGTGATTTGTCCATATAGCTATATTTATTTTTTACGACCTCTGTGGCGTAATAAATAAATCATCATGCCTGAGTGTTACATGGCCCCGGCTTCGAACTCCGGTCAGGTCAAAGTGGACAATAATCTTTTTTAGAGATTGATCTGGATCTTGGATGTTCATCTATATAATAAAATGCATATTATGTATGTATAAAAATATAGTATCGTTTATTTATATCTCTCGAACTTATTTATATTTTAAAAAATCTTATAAATTATCTAAGAATACGATTGTTTATTTAAACTGTTTTTAATCTTCTATAGAAGAGACATGGATTGTTAAAATGTCAATTCTTTTTCCATAGTGAAGCCATCTTTAATCTCGTAAGATAATACGGAATGACAAATAGCACGGAACGAACGAGAGATAAAAATAAATAACCGATGAGTTCATTCTTCACAGTTACTTCACCAACTAGATGTTTAACTACCACAGTATACCTCACTGATCAACATCAAATATAAACTAAAATGATCACATCAATCGATATATATTCAGTGTAGATACATATTAGAGTTAATTAGAATAATAGGTAAAAGTTATAAAAAACCGCTATATTGTTTGACTTTAATTTACTTGATTACTATTGTCAGAAAATATCATTAATCATATGTTTAAATTAGTTACAATATAATGTATAGATCAAAGATACAAAGGTATTCCTTAAACAAAATGTTATTGTACCTAGAAAAATTTCAAACAGGAATTTAATGTAAATGTCAATTCTTCTCTAGTGAAGCCGTTTATTTATTTATCTTTTATCTTGAATCTAAAATAATACACAGATTTCAATTCAGTAACCAAACGTCATAACTTAATGTTAGACAAAGCAAGTTCCTAAGGCGGGCGGAAAAACAGGAAAGGGTGCAGGATAGGCGGGCAGTGAGGCAGTGAGCTGCGACAGGGGCAGGGGTGAGGGACGCGGGTGAGCGGCTGGGACGCGCGGGATCGCAGCCTCGCCACCGGCCTCTAATCTCATTAGGTCCCGCGCACACGCCCGCCTGTTGACCTTACCCGCATAATTTTAAACCACACACCTTACATTGTTTACATCGCACCTTACGAGTTAAATCACCGCATATATCAAGTGAAATTTTCACTCACCCAAATTTCCAAATAGAACACAAGAGTACTTCAGTCACGCATTTACAGTCAACCAAACACTGTTATAAACGTCCAACACTGATGCAAAACATAGTTAGTCCATCGTTCAAGAATTCGCAATGTTGTAAAACTCGATTGCAACGGTTCAAATGCGGTGGCGCGGCTGTGGAGACGGGCGCAGCGCACACGAGCGTCGCGACGTCGGCGGCGCAGAGCGGCGTGTGCGCGCGCGCCGGCAGTGGGGCCGACCGGTCGCAACCGGGCCGCGCTCTCACCGCGCCGCCACCGGCCGCCCTGCCACTGTCTTGGCCATAATCGCACTTGACACCGACCACCATTCGATCTTCAAGAAAGTTTCACATATCTGTGTCATCTATTCGAGAGGAATTTCGTATTCGATCAATAAAAATTTTCCGCGAAAATAACAGAAGTATTGCACGACAACGCACTCGCTCTAGTGACAAGAAAGAACACAGAATCAAATGTGTCAGTATGAAGCCAGGTCAACATTTCTAATTGAATTAGGTAATTCCGTAACACTTCTTCTGGCTTCGCTATCAAGAGGAATGCGTACTGCGATTTTACTGTACGTGATTGAAAACTTTCCACGAAATATTTAAAGGTGCTGACAGACTGAAAGACAGTGAAAGTTCCACGATGCCAATTCTCTACGCAAAGATAATAATCGCGATAAAACTAGTACCTATCCACCTTTCCGTCTTGTCATGCTGCGGGCATTCACAGTTAATTCAATTATTGAAGGTGTCTATAAAACGTAAAACAGAAGCTATTTATTCTGAATTGAGTTAGCGATAGAGGTAAGCATAATAACGTTTCTTTAATTAAAATATTGATGTAAGATCTTGTAGCACTTCTTACTATATCTCTCTATCTCTCATCTAAGCGTATTCCCGGTTTCTTCCCAACGGTAGAGCATCGGAGCTCAGGGTCTAATCTTATGATATAAACTATAATTATGTACATAGTCATTGCATTCATAATGACGACGTAATGAATTGTCCACCAACAGTTTTAATAAAAAATCTTTATACTGTTGATAAATGACTCGTCGATACACTGATGTGAACACTGGCCTTCCTTATTCATCCATAAAGAAGGCCTGTGACCCGATAGTGAAGGCGTTTAAATGGCTGATGATGATGATAACACGTAACCAACGGCGTAACCAGGAGTCTGGCAAAAGTATATGTTTGTGAATGAATTACTAACTGAATTATTTTTAACTTAGTTATGTCATTATACAACTCTAGTGTGAAAACGGATACAACTCTGCAATGACATGAATATTAAATATTCTATATATCATTGAGTAACAAGAAAATTATCAATTTAAAGATAAACATACAATATTGGAATTCCTCTGATTGCCTCACCCTTCAAAGTGAAACTCGATTACGCAAGCATAATCTATAAGGAATGTTAGTTTACTTTACCAATATTACGTCTGAAGAAGGAAAACGTGGTAAGCGTCATTTTTCTCGTTTGGCGCTAATGAGAACCCGGCTCCAATCCATATTTGGCGTGTGCACAGAGAAGTTCACCCAATTCCGAGTAAGAGACAATAAGCTTTGCAGAGTCAATGGAAGTTCTCTAACAAGAAAGTACCTCTTTATTATATTTGTATACATAATAAAAATTCAAAGTATGCCTTTCTTTTTACAACAATGTGTGTAAAAGTATGTAAATCATATAGTTTATTGAATACCTTGTAGCAATAATATTAACTTTATAATCTGCCTGATGGAGCGTTCATTGTTAATTTTATTTGTCATACACACTTGAAGAAATCTGAAGTTACATTTTACGAATTATTCAGCCTCGTAAATGTCAGAAGCTTTAAACTGTAGCATTTCATGGCAAAATAGCAGCTTTTATGAGGTCTTTAACTGCATAATTATATTCCCATTTGTTAGGAGAGTGACTGGGTGCGCCGAGAGAAATTTATACCAGTACGACTTCGGACCACAGAACTAAAATATAAATTGTGTAGAAATAACGTCATAGGTTTTTGGCGTTAACATGATTGTTTGATAATTTCGGGATAAAATACTCTTTCGATATCATAAATACTAAATACCAGGGTATTTGGAATTTATCTACTATATGAAAAATACTAAGTACTTATATTTCAGTAAGAATATTTTTTGTCTGTTTTAATGGGGTTTTCAATAGATTAGAAATTACATTGCTGAAGGTCTAACGCACAAAGTCGCGGGCAAAACTTAATACAACTCCTCGAGTAGCCACTCGATGAGCCCAAAATGTGATTGATACTTAGAACCCATTAAGTATAGCCTCTTAATGGGCTATAAGAATCCATATCATATTTTGGGATATTCTTCTATAGATTTGTTTAATTTGTCACGGACTTGTTGCAAAAGTAGATAAGTTAAGAAGCACGCCGCTTTTCGCTGCAGCATAGTACACTATGCTGTGCGGTTTCTGCCCTTATGATTATACGCTCCCGTCACTTGGTCGTTACGACAGCTGCATTAATTGAGAGATGTTTTGAATTTTTAAACGAATCAAGATTATGTCTTATATTGTCTAAGTTGAGCGAAGATAATTCTTTCTCTCTCTTATCCTCGCGTGTTCCCGTTTGCATTCCAGGTTTTGATGTCTCGAAACCTTTACA
The DNA here is from genome assembly GCF_027563975.2 of Plodia interpunctella. Lineage (NCBI taxonomy): Eukaryota > Metazoa > Arthropoda > Insecta > Lepidoptera > Pyralidae > Plodia > Plodia interpunctella. Next base: position 5,887,361 of record NC_071295.1, read on the forward strand.
TTTCATCATTCTATCAGCTCTAACCTTTTTACCCCTTAGTCGCCTCATAGGACTTCCAAGGTGATCCGGAGTGATCTTATTTCTAGAGTGGGATCTACGCGCCAAGTTGCCTAAATTACTGTTTTGTACTTAGTAGACACATATAGTAGCTCAATCAGTTGATCATTACGATATGAGGAAAACAGATGAGAGATATAGAAGAGATATAAGGGATTACTTATTTTTAAATTCAATTTCCAGCCAATAAAGCTAGTCGTTTTTATTTTTCCTTTTGAAGTTCCATATTTTCTTCGATCTGTATTTTATACAGGCGCAATTTATTGTTTTACTATTTTGTCTGTGTGCCTATGCATAAATGGAAAGTATCTTATTGACATTGGCATCCCATAAAATGTCTAAATTATACAGATAAAATCTATAAACGTTCACTCTCGTCTGAATAATTTAAATAAAAAAGTTCTAGTGCGGTTTATGTGAAATTGTTGATTGTATACAGAAAATCAATAGCGGCAGAGAGCTATAAGACGTACCTATAATTACAAGCTAATGTGGCGTGGTGTCGTACGAGACGATTACAGAATAAAAAGCGAAGAGCATGTGAGCTGAAAGGCAACAACAAAGAAGATAAACATCTGTATTGGAGAATAAAACCAAATCGGAATCTTCAACAGGATTTATCGGGCATAATATTCGTGATTGCACCGAAAATATGCTCATATAAAAGACAGACTATCAATTAAGACGACAGACAGAACATTGTATAAGTGTATATACATAATTACACTTTTCGTAGTATAAGTAGGATATGCAACAAAATTTCGTATTTATTTCTTTGAACTAGAAAGTATTCAGGTACTGAGCCATTAACACTATTATCAGTTTCAGCGGCACCTGATCGATTTTTTAAATATAAATGATACAATTTGGTCCGAATTTATCAGCAGTCGAGAGTTGGGCCGCAGTCATCAATAAGTAATCAGCGCGACCCAGCTGCTCCGGTCACACTGCCGCAAAATGATAATAGAGCAGAAATAACACTTTTTCCTAGACATCGACTGCTGCGGCCGTCATGTCATTACGATTCGTCATTTTTCTTGAGGAAGGAATCGTTTCTAAAATAGACATTATTTCTGCTTTAATTAGATTAATTATTTTAAAGTCGGATATCAAAATAAATTCTCTTTGTTAAAATTTGAAAGGAATGATCCTTTTACGTTCGAGTTAAAAATCAGTGTAAAGATAAATATAACAAACAACATCTGTCTATGCCGCTTCCACCTCATTGTGAAAAAAGGGAGAAAACTCTAGGACTAACTAGGAACTAGGGCTGACTTGATGTCCTCAAAGATGTCAACAATAAAATTAAGGATGCCGATGACCATGTGAAGTGAACAAGAAAATATAGAAAAGCTAAAACTGATCCGACGCTCTATGGCTGAAGAAAAAACCGGGCATGCGCTCAGATGATAGAGAAAATTCTTGCTTAAAGAAAGATTAAAAGATATAGATAATATATGTTAGGTACACATAAAAATAAAAGAAAAATTCATCTACTCAACGGGGGTGATAGATATGTATGACACGATGTCTTAAAACTTCGAATCATAAGGACAAAAAATATGCTGAGGCTGTGACGCAGATATTGTAGACGTGACTTCTAACAAAAAAAACGAAGTCACGACAAAAAGAACCGGAAATCTTCAATTCTGTACTTTCATTATTTTAGGATATTGCCGATTTGAAAGGATACCTACGGTCGTACATTCATAAAATTGCAATTCAATATTAATGATAGGATCTATCCCTTTTCCCATCCATGAAATATTCCAATCATCAAAATGGACTCCCAATTTTATAGTTGTACCTTACATTAATTTTTAATCTAGGTAGGTCTGCAGAATTTGATATAAAACGACTAAAAATATATACTTATTGCTGTTTCAACATAACCACAAAAAACGTGTGTTAGTAAAATAACGAACACGCAAATGTAAGAAGCATATAATTGCAATAGTTTAATTTAATTACATAAAACGCTAAACGACTATGAAATTTATAAAATTTAATAGATATAATAATAAATATAGATAGCGTTAATGATGATAACTTATTCTGTATTCACACAATCTTGCCGAAAAATAATTATAATATTTTACTCATTAGGAATGTTATAAATTAGTAGCATTCAAGTATGACATAGAAAATCAGCACACCTTACTTATAATTACTTTTTCAGTGTAACGGACTGTGTGACCTAATGAGGCTAGCGGCTATACACATAAACGCGTAGATAAGAATCTTTTTATGGAATTTCGCCAGAATTAGAAAAACAAGTGTAACAGTTTGCATGGTCGGTTTCGCGGTGAGGTAATCTGCAAGAATGCATTAATGGTAGCTTGCAGACCGCCGCGTGAAATGTACAATTTGCGGCGGTCATAGCAAAACATAAAAGTGCAGAAAATACTGAACTGAAACACTAAGGGTGGGATGCACCGTCATGTTTGACGTTAACTTGAACGTGCTCAGAAACTCGTAAAATCAACGTCAACTTTCACGTTGAATTTGACCTGCGCGCGCTTGATATTTAGACAAAAACTGGTGCAACCCACTCTATTAATCATTTTTAAGTAAAAAGTTTTAACATGGACTGTATATAATTACGATTCATCACTGAATAAGTTTTCTTTCTTCTGTCTGTTCTGTTTCTCTTGTGTCTTCTCTCTGAATTAACTATTTAATAAACAAATGTTATCTATTTTTTTAAACAGAAACAACATTTTGTATACGCTTTAGGTCCCTAAATTCATATCAAGTAGACATTAATTTTGTTATTTCTCTGTATACCTGTAAAAACGCCAAGTCGAGCCTGGTCGAGCAGATATAAAATAATATCTAAGTTCTGTACTCATTCTGTTTTACAATCAGGTACTGATCACGCAACGTCGACGCGGCTAATGAAGGAGAGAAGTAATAGGGTAATCATCGCTAGCTTTATACGTAGATATTTTAATTAGAATCTAGTTCTCATGTACTTATTTGAAGGCGCAACTTTCATATTCAGAATATCGAATGTCTAATAATTACTAGCTAAAAAACATACATTATACTTAGATTTGGTTGTACGAGTACCAGGCAAATTTGACGTTAACTTTAACCTTCGCAGCAAAAAAACGCAAAGTGTGTCATTTTGTCTAAACGACGGTAGCCCAGGTTAAAATTAACGTTAAAGTTGACTGACCGCACTTACTGTACTTTTTTGTTAAATTTGAAGTACTTATAATAGAGCAGAATTCCGCGCGCGCGCGGGGCCCTTCTAAATCTATGATATTCATGATGTCGCTCATCTTTTTTCTTCTCTATGATCTACCATCCGGCCGATAACAAATGAAAACTAGAAATGTCACTTGTCACAAACATTCCCACGATCTCAAATCATTCTTTATGTTTTACAGAAGTAATTATTCATAACTTCATTCAAGTCAAAAAGTAGAGTTTCTGTTGTCTCTGCACGCATGCGTTGAGTTACTATCAAATTAAAGCGTTCATTCTTGGTTTTAGATTTTTATTATCAACAGTACAAACAACTTGTATATAAAACCACAAATATTTTATATATTTTATATCCAAATATTTTATCAGATATTTTCACACCTGCACTGTACTTTTTTTCTGGACGAAAGATACACTAACGTCCTTCTCCGCAATGCTAAGTATTTCAAAATGTGATTTCAACAAGGAACTCAACAGATGGACAACAAAATGAATCTTTTAAAAAAAATTTTTGTATACAATTTCTTGGTATACAAGCTTATGAAATAGAATTATGTATGTGACTATAATAGAAAGAAAGAAATCTTTCGCAAATTGAAATTAATTTGAAATCCGGCAATTTAAATCAAAAACTCTTACTCGAGTTGGGCAATGAATGAAGGAAGAAAATAACGATATAGTAAAATTTCACAAGATTTCTTTGCTATTTTCACATGCATGACAATAACAAAATAGAGTTGCTAAGCCAATACCAAAATGTCTTTTTAATTTTTTAATGCTTAACACTCTTCAGTTCAACATTGACTAACTCTGAAAAAAATACTAAGTAACTAGTTACTAAGTATCAAACTGTGTACGGTAAGTACTTAGCTTACGCAATGAATTTCTTTCAAAAAGACGTGTCAAACATATGATCATTCATAATCTCGACGTTAGCGCTAGCCAACTAAAAAAGGTGGTGCAGCAGATTTATTCTATTGAGTCGGAGGCCATGCACTCGTAACTTTTAACCTTTAATTTGACATTTCACTCAGCCATAGTACGTTCATTATTTCGCCTAGTTTCTAGTAAATGAACGCTTTTGTTCTTAGTGCTCTATTGTAACCGCTCCTTGGCGCTTTCTCTGCTCAAGTTTCGAAAACTTCCTGGTTGGATACACATTTGCCATTTACCATACATATCCAGCGCCTAATAAAGAGAGTGCTGGATCGTGAACTCCAGATTTCATTGTTGCTTCCCGTACCGCTTTTAAATTAATGACGGTTCTCAAGTCGGTTAATGGTTTGGTTTATGTTGGATACTTATATAATATATGCTTACTAGGCACTAGAATCACACCAAACTATAACAATGAAATGTTATTCAAGTTTTAGTAATATAAAGCGTAGATATTCGTATTCAAATAAACAAAGATTTTCGAGAAATTTAATTAATATTCTACCGCCGTAGGACCAGGACTAAAACTACATGAAATGGGAAAAGGCAGTGCAGATAAAAAATACTTTCAAAAAGGCTATAATACTTCATTTAAGCAATTTTTTAAGTTATCAAAAGCATAATAATTAACATGAAGTACATAAAGGTACGCTCGTAATCGTACCTATAGCTGTTATGATGTTTTCCCGGTGAAGTAAAGTTTTACAAGCTCTTTTCAGCCTTCCATTTATGACTTAAAGTTTTACAAGCTCTTTTCAGCCTTCCATTTATGACTTAATGGTTCCTATATTGCAATTATTTCCTTAAATTATTCTCACGCATCTTACAGTGAGTGGACCTCCAACTAACTTTACTTTACTTTCCAAAGTAATAAACAAAGATAAAACAATTGGAGCCTCGTTTGTTTTAACGATAAATATTGCTACAAACATAAAAACGAATAACTGTTAAACTCATAAATTGTCTTTTACTCTTGTAAGCGCGTTTTTTATTTGTATATTTATTTATCAGCATAAACTTTTATAGTGTCTCATGTTTGTATCCATTGGGCCGATGATGTACTAAATGATGTGCTAAATGTTAATGCTGACTTCAGGCACATTTCAATTAAAAACGTACAATAATGAAATACCTATGTCTCATATAAATTAATTTAGAAGGGAAACAAGCGTGTCGAGTGAGCACGCTAGTAATGTCGCGTGAATGAAGAAAAGTGTCAGTGACAGCCAGCCCCTTGGCTGTCACCAACACTTTTCCTTGATTAATAGCTCCCAACCTAGCGGCGTGTATATGTGCATTTCTCTTACAAAATCAAATTTCCCTTACAAAACAAATGACAGAAAGAGCGCCAGCGAAATTTCAAAACATTTGACCACAATTATAGTTACTACTCAACTTAACTATTTACGTACACTTTTACTTAGATACTTCTAATCTACTGATAGTAAATGTGACAAGAATCTCTTTCGGTGCCACTCGAGCGGGGAATACGTTTCACATACGAGTATACGTATACGTTCACGTTTGAAATACTTGTGTAATTATTGAGGGATTAAGGGATTTCTTTGGCTTATTACGTATGATTTTATATGTATGTATGTATACATAACTATTAACTATGTGATAATTTAATGTGAATGTTTAAAAAGTTCAAATTTAATGAGAAATATCGTGAAATAGTAACTTTGTTTAATAGTTTTTGACGTTGTATTTAAAAAATACTGTTACATAATTAGTAACAAAAGTAAAAATGATTTGACTAACTGTTGTGTTGTAAGTACTTACAATTCAAATATTTCGGACGTAAAATATAGGACATGTGCGATAATTTTCTTGCCTTTGGTTCTTGCTGTATAATTATTATTAAATAATGTTGATGATAGTTGTAGAGTTAATGCTTACTGTTACACATACTTCAAATTCTTATGATAGAATCTAGATTCCAAAGCCTCTAGCCATCGATGATTAAATATATAATTCAGTCATTGGGACGCGCTAACTCCGGGTTGGAAACATCAAGTAAAGATATGCTGTTGAAGTAACAAGTTTAATATTAATTACATTTGAATAATATATTTCAAATACATCGCAATTTAAATCTCTGAATTAACTATGATCGACAACGAAGGATGGCTCAAACAAAACCTCTCGTCCCGACACTAGCACAAAATGTCCAACGATGTCCCTTTTTCATTTGCGTCTGTCACGTCAGTCAGCTGATACCATGGAAGTTAATGTTCGAGTTCGAGAATTCGTAGGTGTCAGGTCGGAAAGCGGGGGCTGGTGTGCGGGTAGCAGGCGGGTGAAGGGGGGCCGGCCTCATTGATCGCACCGCGCGCAGCATCCCCCGCCTGGACCGCGGCCCCGCAGCCTCCGAACACACCACAGTACTTAAACCTCTAATCGCTGGATTTCGAAAACCCATCACGACCCTCGACCCACAAAAATGTGGCAATAACATCGGCGCGAGCTTTCCACGTCATGCGAGCACTCGTAAACCTCTAAAATCGAATGCTCTTTCTATGTTTCATTTAAAGTGCATATAGAGCGGTATATCATTTGCTCTATTATCTAGGCCTGATAAGCAATTTCCAATGAAGAAAATTAGTATAATCGTTTCGAAAACAGAAACCGCAACCTATACCTCCCATTCACTTTATTGACAAAACACTTATATAATTTAAAATTATACTTATTATATGCTTGGTCACTGAAATGACCTTCACATGCATAGCCATAAAATGACTGGCATATGGATCACCAAAAAAATTATTAAGGAAATTCTTAGCTTGTGTTTATTGAATTAAGTTAGATTTTCCTGAAACCAAACAAGTGTTGTCAGAAAATGTGAAATGTGTACGTAATAGTGAGATGGGACTGGTGGGTGTGTGGCTCGCAGGGCAGCAGCCAGCGAACCTCGTGCGGTTGCGAGGGAGACGCAAGGTCGGCGGGAGCAACGGGCGGCGGCGCTTGAATGGGCGGCGGCGACGGCGCGGCTGCGCGGCCGCGGCGGCTCCGCCAGTCCGCACACCGGCGGCTCCGCTGCCCGACGGTCGGCCGCTCCGCTGCATAACAATGCTCAAAAACACGCCGTAACTCGAAGAACACACCTACGCGGCGCAACCGGCATGCTTGAGAATCGGACGGCACGCGTAGCCGGTCGTGAACAAAGTTCGATTTATGAAATCCGTACAAGAATTGAATTTTGAGCTCATATTTGACAGAATTTAATAGGCGGGATCGGGAGGCGGGGGTCGGTGTCGCGCGGGCCGAGGCGGGCGATGGCGCGGCGCGGGGCGGCGGCGGCGGCGGCGCGCGGCGCGTCGCGGCGCTGACATGGGGTGGCGGGCGCGCCGCTCGCTGTTGGCGGCGCCCGCGGGCCTGCTGCTGCTGCTGCTGGGCCTGCTGTGGCCGAGGGGTAAGAATTCACGCTGCTTCATGCCCTCAAATGCCACTCCCAATATTGACTTCCACTTACATCTAGCCCAGTAATAAGTTCTGCTTTCTGCTCCAAAATTGTATTCGTCCTTCTACCTCCACAAAATGTCACAAAATCAAAATTTTCATAAATCCATACAGTTTTCAGATCATAAAATGCACACACAAAACCTGCGATAAACGTCTTAATTATCAAGTTTATTTTATTTTTGTCCCTTATCTGGAAGTAACTGAAAATGGATATGAAAAATCATGTTATTAAATCTCCTGAAACCTCCTACACGTAACAAGCACTCACCTAAATCTAATAGAGACCGTTGATGTCTAATATATGAAAAGTTCTATCGAATAATAATCTTTCAAAGGTACTACATATATCTATTTACTATATATATTAGCTACTAGCAATATTGAAAGGAAATACCCAGCAGTGGGACGAAACAAGTTAATAAAAAGCGTGTTTGTTTAGGTGTAACTGTGTAGATGATTGAAGCATTGCCGCACTGCAGTTTATACTGCAGTATAATAACATTTCTCTAAATACCAAATATTTTGCTCTTGTGACAGTACTCATAAGCGACTTTGTCCATATGCCATATCGAGGACAAACATATTAGATCCAGTCATTAATTTCCACCACATTTCTACTTAAAAAGAAGATAGTTTGATGGAATGGAAAACTTGGAGTAATCAATGATGACCCTTTAACTAATAGGGAACACACAACTTATATGGTTTTGCATTAAATGTTCAAACGTAACTATGAAAAATTCTCCCTTTCTTTATAATTATGTGGCCTTTTCTTGATTGACATTATAATCTGAAAGATACTGACCTGGCACATTATTCGTTATATCAGCATGAAAGGAAATGCAATTTAATTTAAGAATAATTCAGTATATTACTTGTATATTACTAAATAGCAGTTTCAATTGAGCAGGTTTTAGACAGTGTGTCAAAAATAAATGAGTTCACTGAATTTCATTATTCAATTAAAATCAAAAGATATAATAATTATCTGATCCTATTTCTGTAAATTTTAAAGCTTTTTAAACTTTGACGCTTCCTTCAAGATACCTTATTAACAATTACAAATTTCCATTAAATCAAAGTAAAAGGGGTCTCATGCAAAATGCACATTTTGCGAAGGTCACATTTTGAAAGATGCACACAATTTGCGAAGCGCACATTCTGCGTCAAGTGCTCAATTTGCGAAATTAGACCTCCACTGGTAATTTTTCAGGTCAAATTTTAAATGAAGTTTCAGTTTTTTTTTTTAACCATAGCTGTACTGATGCCAAACCACTTTGGGATTGCAATTTTTGCTATCAGCGGGCATTGGTGGTATGGTATGATAGGACGGTATAAGATTATGGGCCTAGACTCCTCGTACGACATCCACGGGCAGGATAATTATAAATATTGTCTTGTTCTTGGGCGAAAACTGCTATTATTATAAAAGTGAAAGTGTTTGTGTTGAGTAATGAAGAATGTCAACAAATGTAGACATTCTGCTATCTATAGACAAATATCAACTATAATGTAGGCATTTATCAACTCTTATATACTAAAGCTACTGGACAGATTTCAATGAGATTTGGCCCCGACACTGATTTTATTCAGATAAAATATTTTGTTAGCCAAGCACAAAATGTGCACATTTCATTAGTAGTTACATTAGTGTTAAGTCTGTCATACAAATTACCTAATTTTCAGAATAATTTCATATACAAAATCCGTCATCACGCTTATGTACACTTCTACACTTAAGAGCAAAATTTGTCGTTTAAAGGATCTTTAGTCTGTTCCCTCATCTATGCTTAGTCACGCACGTAACATCAAAGAGATTGGGTGCGACACTAGAAGCGGCCATTTTCACAAAAGAACTTTACACGGCCCTCGATCGATGAAGATCACTTCAGCGGTACCAGATTTTAAATGTGTCACAGTTAATTTACAGCTCGTGTTAGTAAATCTAAAAAGTCAAATTTACCATGCTGCCTTTTGGGCATTTTACCATGGGTCAATGCTCTTGGTGAGGTGTACAATATATTTTTTAAATTACTTTAGTTTAATTTACAATCTTTGCCTTGTCCTGCTCCTCGCACTCCTTGCGAAGGACGCTACAATCATATTGGAGCTACATGAACCACTGAATACGACATGTATGTTTCCAAGGAGCGAGCGGTGGTCACCACGAGAAGCGGCTGCTGCACCACCTGCTGGACCACTACAACGTGCTCGAGCGGCCCGTGGTCAACGAGAGCGACCCGCTGCAGCTGTCCTTCGGCCTCACGCTCATGCAGATCATTGACGTGGTACGATGACGTCACTACAATATTACATAGGGCCATACATATATATTTTAATAATATTATTTCTATTATAATTATTTTTTTTACTAATAAAAATAGGTTCTGGCTCCTTTCATTTTTGATTCCCTAATATTATAGAGGGTATATGTTGATTTAATAAAACAAAAAATTACCCCCATAATTCTATGACAGTCTCCAGGACAAATATCCTTGCGTGCTGTACATACATATATGTATTGCTTTTTTAAATGCACTCAATAATTACTTTTACTCAATAATTCATGAGCGAGTGGACGTATTCTAAGGTATTATTCAGTACTATCGCATTAGGTGTTTAATGGTAGGTATAAGTATTAAATAAAATCATTGCGATGCGATCCATCGAAATGTTTACAAACCATACGCATAAAAATTTAGAACTAAGTAAAATTATACTGAATGAAAAAGAACACTAATCATAATTAGCGTTCTGAATTAAAAATATATTCAAAAGATAAAAAAGGGATCTTTCAAATAAATAAAAAAATGCTATGGTCTTTTAGGTTTCAAAACAGCCAGTGCGAATTAAAAAAATTATCTCAGGAAATCAGCCTGCACCACAGAATACGTTGGTTACGCATACGTTCCATACATAATTAAAATTTGAAATCAAATTTGTTGGAGAAATAAAAACCTCAGTATAATTGATTTATCACTAGAATTACTAACTATTAAAAACAAATAATTTCTTACTTTCCGTATTCGAAATTAAAAGTTACCATACCTATAAATCTTAATATTTATATTATTACAACTCGACCGGTTTCCCAGTTATTCTACCATTTTTTTCAAAATCTTATTTTGTGGGTTTCTAGACATCTTTTTCTCCTTACTGGTATAGTTTACAGAAAAAGAAAGTATATACTGTAAAAACTAGGTTCTTTTTCAATTCAATTCTATCAAGCTTTATTTTACTGTAACAGTAACAGTTTAACTTATTAAATATGTACTTATCAAGTATTTTTGATCACAGGATGAGAAGAATCAGCTACTAATAACAAACATCTGGCTTAAACTGGTGAGTGAATATTAAGGTTCTACCATTTAAGTACAACTTTGAGTAAACACTTCAACAACTTATTTGCTGAGCAATTAAGGGATTACCTCATGCATTAGTAAATAAAATATTTGCTGGTAAAAATAGCGCGAAGCAGAGAAGACAAATATAACAGTTCAACTTGAAAAGTATGCCTTATTTTTGTTGGGAGACTTTGCTAGAGATCAAATATCACAAATCACTTTATCGGTCCCGTAAATTTATTTTTAATAGGTACTTAGTAGAATTACATTGTATGATATTTGACTGGATAATGCGCATGTATTTACATCCAACACAAATTGAACATAAAAGACTTTTCTTAACCAATGTCGTAAGTTTGCTTGAAATTATTGATTACTAAAAATCTAAACATAACATGTGTTAATAAATACGTAAAGTGAAGAACCAAAGAAACCCAATTTAGTCGTTTAAAAAAATATTGCACAGATTTCGTTCACTTCGGTGTGGACACAGGTCGGAGGACACTCGACAGGCAAGACCCTTTCAAAGCCATTCTATTATTGTCCATAAGGACCCGACCATCGCTTGGGAAATCATTGGACCAAGCACGCTTAACAAATATTTTGTTAATTCTTTCTCTTTCTTATGTAAGAGCTTATATTCAATGATGATTGAAAAGTTTCTCTTTCACAGACAGCTTATTGCAAATCAGTTTCCTCGCTGTATTCTTTCATCGGAAGCAAATGGTGGTCTCTGAAAACTATCAAACTACCTACTACTATTAACTACTATTACTATGATACCTACAGAGTCACTCACGTGTCACGAGTGAGAATCAAACCTAAGTTCTCTCAGTTCATGGGCATAATTAAACCTATAGAGTGGTTTAACACCGTTTAGACAATTATTAAAAATAAAAGATAATTTCTACATAGATGCAATATTTATCTAGGAATGGAACGATATGAATCTGAGATGGAACACTTCGGAATTCGGCGGGGTCAAGGATTTGCGAGTACCACCACACAGGTTATGGAAACCAGACGTCCTTATGTACAACAGGTAATTTTTACATAACGTCTACCTTTGTTCATTAAAGTGTAAAACCAATGAACCGCTCATGGACATAATTATTATATATTATATACTTTTAAAATTTCTGAGTGCATAGAGAGATCATGTTTAATTTTTTGACTTATCACTTACGTCATTCATATTTACTATCAAAATGAACCGAAGTATATTACTGCTCTAATCTAGGAGTTTTTGACATATGGTTATTAATTTATTATAATTTTAGCGCTTCCACGTTTTCGGAAGGTCCACCTCTTTCTCGATATAAGAGAATGATCTCTTGATGACGAATAAACTCTCATGCTTTGTAATTAAGAACTAATTCTGCGTTTTTACCTAGACCATGGCTTCATTGCATTTCTGCACACTTTGATCATTGACCCTATTTTTATCAGCGCGGACGAAGGGTTCGACAGCACGTATCCCACCAATGTCGTAGTCCGCAACAACGGCTCGTGTCTATACGTACCGCCCGGCATCTTCAAGAGCACGTGCAAGATCGACATCACATGGTTCCCCTTCGATGACCAACGGTGTGAGATGAAGTTTGGCAGCTGGACCTATGATGGTTATCAAGTATGACGTTCAAAATTATCACCACCAGTCACCTAAGCTTTTGATCTTGACTTGACCGAAGGAGTTTTTTAGTTATCACGTTTATAAAAGTTCAGGCATAGCCATTAAGTATATCATGGTGTACTAGCTAAACGCTTGAATGAAAGTCGAAGGAATAAATGATGTAACTATTTTTTATATTTACCTTTATGCATCACTTTCAACAACCTTAATTAAATCACACGAGAAGATAAATCGACTCCGTTCTTTATAATAGTGATTCCTGACTTTTAGTATTTAGTTGACATTATGGAATTAGAGAAAAATACTCATTTGGCTGCAACTATAGAAACTCATTTGCATTTGCAGTTGGACCTGCAGCTACAAGACGAAGCGGGTGGAGATATTAGCAGTTTTGTTACGAATGGCGAGTGGGAACTTATAGGTTAGTTTTAAGATTATATCTTTAAATTGTTAGGAACTAGTTGGTAATGTAATGATAATATTTATACAATTGCTTTAATAAAACTCAATCGAGTAGTGCAGTATAAAAAAAAACTCTCAAAGCTATTTTTTTTAATTTTAGTATAATTAGGTAAATTTTGATAATAGGCGTGCCAGGCAAGCGCAACGAAATATACTATAATTGCTGCCCGGAGCCGTACATCGACATAACGTTCGCGGTGGTAATTCGACGCAAGACGCTCTACTACTTCTTCAACCTCATCGTGCCCTGCGTGCTCATCGCTTCTATGGCCCTTCTGGGGTTCACCCTGCCGCCAGACTCCGGCGAGAAGCTGTCACTCGGTAGGTAGAACTTACAAAAACGTCTAAAACATATCTATTTTATTTATTTTTATACAAAAATCAAATTGTTGAAAAAAAAGAAGAACTATAATAAAAATAATCTTTCAGCGCTCCACAGGCAACTTACCCAGACACTAGCAACGTTTCCTTCAACATATCTTATATTTTTGACAAGTCTTGTCTTCTTATTTTTTCTTTATAGATATTTTTGAAATGGAACTGGATTAAAGCAAAATCTTTCATCTGGGTGATCAGCAGAGTGGAAGCTCTATCAATCCTAACGATAAAACTTACTAAAATTCTCCCAAACCATAGGAAATGCATGTCAGAACAACAAATTTTGTTTGTAACATATATTGAATAAACGATATTTGTATTTATATACTCGTAACACACTGCAAAGAAACTGTAGAACAATAGCTAATCTAATAACGTCTACCAGGTGTCACAATTCTTCTATCACTGACTGTGTTCCTAAACATGGTGGCGGAGACGATGCCAGCCACTTCGGACGCCGTGCCCTTGCTCGGCACTTACTTCAACTGTATTATGTTCATGGTAGCCTCGTCCGTCGTCTCCACCATACTGATCCTCAACTACCATCATCGGCATGCGGACACGCACGAGATGAGCGACTGGGTATGATGCATTTTATAATAATGATGTATTTTATATTCAAATCGAGTTTGTTTTTATGGTCTTCAAGAGTTGAGGCACATGTAAAGTAGTGCCCATATATCTACCCTTCACGCGGCCCAATACTTTTCTTTGGTGCAATAATTATATATTATTCATTTTACAGTACTTGTGTTTAAACTTGTCGAAAATAAAATTGAAAACTTATTCCAGCCTGCCATGAATGCTGTGACTCTAATTAAATCGATTGTTAGAATTTAGACCTAGATGCAGATATATCATATGCCACAAATGTTGTCAACAGATTCGATGCGTATTCTTGTACTGGCTGCCATGGATCCTGCGCATGTCGCGGCCGGGGAACGCGGCGACGCCGCCACCCGCGCGGGCGCCCCCTCCGCCCGACCTGGAGCTGCGCGAGCGCTCGTCCAAGTCGCTGCTCGCCAACGTGCTCGACATCGACGACGACTTCCGCCACGCGCAGTCGCAGCAGCCGCCCTGCTGCCGATACTACAGGTCCCTCGACGATCTACACGAACACTACTCGCCGTAAATAGCACGGATACGATACTACTCCCCTGCCTCGAACGATCCGCAGTAGACCCGACCGTAACAGCTTTCATGACTTCATGATCATTCACATTTCCGATACATACTGATAATGATAAATATTCTTGGGGTCTTTCTCGATACATCTCTGAGCATAAAGCCCGTAGTGCCCCTCGTTCCTTGGCTCCACCTGTAGTATAGAGTACCCATGTGTGTGGAGATTACACAGCTATGCCTGTTGCAGGAGCGGCGAAGAGAACGGTGCAGGTTTGGCTGCGCACAGCTGCTTTGGTGTAGACTACGAGCTCTCGCTCATACTCAAAGAGCTTCGAGTCATCACAGATCAGGTAAAAATAAACAGAGACTTAATGTAAAAGTTTATAGATTTATTCTTACTTGGATCATATGAACATCCAATTTTTATCGTGATACAAGAATGGTAAGCTAAACGTGACATCATGTAAGTACTTGACAGAGTAATTTGTTTCAGATGCGCAAAGATGACGAAGATGCGGATATTTCGCGCGACTGGAAGTTCGCCGCCATGGTCGTGGACAGACTGTGCCTTATTATCTTTACCCTGTTCACAATCATCGCCACGCTAGCCGTGTTGCTGTCCGCGCCCCACATCATGGTGTCGTAGCGACCCGCGCGCGTGCGCATTTATCTGTGATACGAAGTAAATATTTGTTAAGTTGTGATCAGCGAAACGGCGCGGGCGATGACGCCGCGGCTGCGGCGTGGAAGTTGCAGCCCTTGCAGCCGCCCGCCTCGCGTCCGCGCCACTCTATAGTATAAGTTACCATAATATAAACCCCGTGCTCTAAACGAGTTACTGCCTATCCAATCTCTCATTTATCCCTACGAGATGTTACTTAGACTCGAGACCTTCTATCATCCCTAACCTTCCTCAATGAAGGACTATCTTTGCTGGTAAATCTCTGCGAGTCTGGAATGCTCCTTGACGATGAGTGGTATCAGTTGGCGTTCTAACTCGGACGGAGCAGTTTCGTGTGCAGTCACGAGCTCGGGGGCCGCCTATTGGCGGCCAAAAGCTCTAAGAAAACTTTTACAATCCACGCTAGATTAATACAGTTTCAGAAGGTCCCTACTGTAACGGTGACCTTCACGGAAAATTTAGCACAAAAACGTCTTCCTTCTTACCGTTAAACGACCTGATTCGCATTTAAAATTTAAACTTTGTTAGATCTTTCTCGATTCTTGAAGTCTATTGTACAGTTTAGGGTTTGGGCGGTAAAGCAAAAGCCCTTTATTTCATTCTTGTTCGATTCCGTGAATCGTGGTTATGATCCCTAACTTTATTTTCAGATGTATTGTGTCAGTAGCTAGTATAGAACTTTACAAACAATGTTGAATTCAATTGGTACAGGTTGTGATATGCCTCGTTGTGAACGGGTCGATATTGTTATAAATGGTAAAATATCCATGGCTATAGCTTAATAAAACGTTCGTTAAAAGTTGTAGTTAAACAAAGTATTATTTTAATAAAGTCGTATCTACCCGAGTTTTTGGGACGACTTATACAATTGATAAAATTACATAATAATGTTCACATTTGTACTTCTTACCATACAGTTACGGTTAGTCATACTTACGCTGATTAGCTTTTATGCATTTTTCACCTTCGTCAAAATCTTAATTCTGAATATCATCCTTTCGGGTGTGTAGGTACATGTAAGACAATTGAATTCATTGCAATTCTTCATAGAGTTTGCAGCTATGGACAATCATCAAGAAAACAACGATCAAGTTCTTTGTATGGGCAGTACTTTATAGTATTTCCTACAATAAAACCCCACCATTTAAGAGAACATAAAAGCAGTATAGTCACTGATGCAATAATTAAGTAGCAAATTGATTGCTCAAAACAGAACGCCATTACGCGTTACTGCAGCTTCGATCGTCCTGACCGCTCGTCAATATCCGATGACTTCGGTTCGATCTTTTTTACTGAATCGTAATCATCATCATCATGCGCCGTTGATTTTAATTTAAATTTCAGAAAACACTGAAATCCTGTTAGGTGGGAAACGTTGAATCGAAAGAGCGATTGCGCTGATACTCAAAGCGAAAAATGTACCCACGCAACGTTCTTCTATGTTTCCTATCTTTCAGGTATCTTACGATAAATCCTAGTCGGCCCTTAAGGAAGTTGCGGCGTGGCTATGGATAAATACAGTGTTTTCAATCATTCGTTTCTTTAACGTTGTTTAATCTTGTCTCATCAACCTCTCGACTTTGGTTGAGTGACGACCATGTGGAGATAGCCGCGTACATTTGCCGTTACATCATTACCTTTTTGCACATTATCGTGAGCTACTATTACGCTCTCTTCTTCCCGGTGAACGGCGTGTACGCGACCCTCTCGGCAAACGGATGATATGTTGTCCCCATAATTTGTTCAATTGTAATGTTAATCTCTGATGCAATGAGTATTAAATATAAACGAATGAATAACTTGTTTCATTTATTTACCAAATACTAATACCTAAAACGCTGTATAATGTATAACACATATACATTTTTGTGTTGTATAGTTTTGGTTATTAATATTTGGCACCTCATAAAAACAGCAAATAAATATAACCCATATGAAATACAGCTGAATATTATTAACTATTTTAAGTTGATGGATGGATCTAATGAAACATTACCCAGACGGTTGATGGGAGCAACCCTGACCTAGATATTTAATATACAAGTAGTACATCCCGGAGAGGGTACGTAGGTAGGGGCGCCTGTAGACAATCGATGTTATCCCGTGGGATAACCGCACATGCGCAGTGGCCCCCACCAGGCTTTGCGATGCAAATTACTTGAATACCCTCTATGTAGGCATAGAGCTTGCTTTCTTGATAACAGACGAATATGTTTTCAGACTCAGACATTCATAGTCTAGACAAGTAGGTAGGCTAATAAATACAGATATAAATTATGTTTGTTTGTCTTCTCACACGTGAAATCCAATGGCGTGGAGATGAAGACGTAGTTATATGTTTTATATGATAAATGACAATGTCCCATGATATGTCTATATCTCTGATAGATTATTAAATTAGTTTTTTACTCATTAAAGTATTGATATAAAAATATACAGTATTCATTCAAATTTAAATTCGAGGTTTAATAAGATACATAATTCAACCCACAGAAAATATTAATAGACTAATTATTTCTATATTATATTTTTAAAACAAATCTACTTTTCTTGGTAGTTAAAAGTATTTTTATGTAAAAATAAGATTCAAGAAATACCTATAGTGACTGTTATATTTAACAGAATAACTACTTCTTTTGTATTTTATGCAATAAAGTTTAAATAAATAAACAAGCAGATTATTCATTTATAAGAAGCTAGATTATAATATAGATAGAAACTGTTCGTGAACCCAAAAAACAAGTTGGGCGGGCGGCCGCATGCAAGCGAGTGCAGGGCGGTAAAGTGCAGGAGCGCGGAGGGCGGGCGGGCGGCGGCGCACGGCAGTGAGGGCCGCAATGGCGGGCGGGTCGCGTGTCTGCCTCGTCTTCGCAGCAATCTTGGCTCTCCTCTATTCAGGTATACCACCATTATTATACAGCAAATCGTGACGGTAAAACAGACCTCCTTACGAACTTGTCTTTACACAATTATGGATAAAGTTATACCGTCAATTGGTCCCAAAACTTGTTTCCCATTTGCATTTAAATTGCAAAGCTGCATTAAATGAATGAAATTGCCTTATTAATAAACAGATCTGTTACTAGAATTTAAAACACGTAAATTATGTAAATTTTCAATTGAAATCGGTCAATATTCTGATGTTCCAGCCAATTATTTCACAATTTTAGCTCTTATCTGTTTTTATGAGCGGATAAATATGTTTTGTATAATATGCATGAGATAATTTGGAGGCTGTGTCGGCGGAATGGTTTCACTTTATCTCCCGAATGGCTCCTTATTGATCTGTACCCGCCGCAGCATCAGTCGCCTCCGATGCCGTTACTCTGCTGATAACTATGTGATAAATAACGACAGTTCTCGGGATTCATGTAGGTTTGTCAAAGATTCAACTAATTTATTGTGTATTTTGTTATAACTATTCTTTAAGGAATTCAGAAACAGTATATTTTTCAAAGTAACACTTTGTAAAGTAAAATTCTGAAATAATTCTAATTATATCTAAATTGCTACTTACAATATAGTGAAAAGGAAATTAAATATCTGAGAAATTAGTTACTTTCGATAAATAATAAATTATATATTCACTAGCTGATGCTCGCGACATTCTTTGCGCGGTCTCTATGACTCTAATGTTACATATACTCGTAGTTTTGCCAAACCAACTGAACGGATTTTATCAAACATTATTTATGATCCGTCGTCATCGTAAATTATCCTTAAACTGTTACCGCCTTGAAATAAGTACAAAAATTAGGTACGTACTTATTACGCTAAACAACTTTGCCTTTATGGTGTAGCTGGTTTATTTGAATTTCACATCAAATTATGAAAAGATCTTAGATTTTTATACCTGACAGTAAATGCTTATGAGACTAAACCACTTGTGCTATGGCGTCATTTCGATATCTCTTATAGTTTAGATGTTCCGTTAGAGTAAGGCATAAGCTGTTCCAGTTTTCAAAAAAATATATACCCTATAATGTTGCACCGCCTTCATATCTACACAACAATAAAAGTTTCTGTCAAATCCGTCCAGTAGTTTCGGAGATAGTGTATACAAGCAGACACGACGTTTTTTTTATTCTCACACTATTACTGTTTCTTCATCACTTCAATATTTACAGACAAACTTTTCTGTTTTATTATATGAATTTGATATTTGATAAATAAGTCATTGAAAGGATTTACTCAACTATTCCGTCCATATACCTAAACTATCCGTATTCGACAAATCAACAAAATTAGAATCGGTTCCTCAAATTGTTTAAATAATATAAATCAATGACCTAAACTAATTATTATCCTTATTCCGTAATTACTATACAGGATGGTGTTCCGAAGACGAGGAGCGGTTGGTACGAGACTTGTTCCGCGGGTACAACAAGCTGATCCGCCCGGTACAGAACATGACGCAGAAGGTGGACGTGCGCTTCGGGCTCGCCTTCGTGCAGCTAATTAACGTTGTGAGTATCTAACATCAGAGCTCAGACGAGAGCGGCTGCTTGATCTGTTCCGCGAGAACAACCTGGTCGGCCTTACCTACGTGCAGCTTATCAAAGTTACAACGCAACGCCATTCTGATTTTATAGTCTCTGATATTGTCATTATGTAAGTATGCGAAAATTGGAGTCTGGATTACATAGATTGACAATTACGGACCCGTCATCCCGCATGCAAGATAAGTGAAATATCAATTTTTTTAATTAAATGTTATTTAGTACTAAGTACTATAGAAAATTATATACGCACATAGTTTACCAAGTATATACAATATTAAAATGCATTGCAATGTCTCAGACTAACTTGTAAATGATTAAGAATAACCTGAAGCCTTAGGGTACAAGAAGCACTTTACCTAGGCTTATGAGAAATGGAAATCGGTAGTATCTCGCGACAGGTTGGTAACTGGTTAACGTTGCACTCGAGTAACGGATCATTATAACTGAAAACTTCAAGTAGGGATAGCTTGGACGTTATTACCAAGCTTAGCCTGCGGGTTTGCGCAAAATTAAAGCCATCAACATCACATATACTTAGTAGAAGTAGGGACTGCGGCTGCAAGTCGATAGATGCGTGTAACTGTACCTCGGTTGTTCCTAGGTATATATTATTATATTGTTACTTTAAACTGCTATTTATCATTGAGTACCCACAGAAAAATATAGTAATAATATTCTTACATTGTATACTCTTAAATTGTATTATTGTATATAATTTGATCTACATACAAACACACTGAAATTTACTCCCCATGCGAAAGTTGGCGAAGTTGTATGTTTGTTACTCCTATACACAAAATCTATTCGACGGCGACGTAGATGATTAAAAATACAGAGTATATATACCTTCTCTGTATATATAACTTAATACATTTAAGGGTCGTACGTATTTAAATTGGTATATAAATAAAATCAATTGGTAGAATTGGTAAGTGAGTTACCCTAACTAAAATTTAAATTATTGTCGATGTTGATTAAAAGCACTTAGTTATTTGTAATGTCGACATTTTTTTCTAACAATTCGTGTTGATTTTAGAACGAGAAGAATCAGATTATGAAATCGAACGTATGGCTGCGTTTAGTTTGGATGGATTACCAGCTGATGTGGGACGAGGCTGACTACGGCGGCATTGGCGTGCTGCGTCTGCCGCCTGACAAGGTCTGGAAGCCTGACATCGTGCTCTTCAACAAGTTAGTATTAGAACCTTTGAACTCCAAAGTATACCTGTATGCGTTTTGTTTATATTAAATACTAGGTGATAAGACCGTACCGTTTACATATTTGTCGTTGAAAATTATCGGCTCGACCTGTGTAAGTCTGATTCCGGAATTATATCATTCTAAAATTCTGTATAATGTATATTTAGTTATACTTTGAACCCACAGAATTCAAACCATAAACTGCGGTTCATTCAGACTAGGCAACGAAGTTGTAGAATTCATTAGATACCTATATTTAGAATTCATTAGATTTATCTATATAGGTATCTAATGAATTCTACAACTTCGTGTATAATATTTTTGTTTCAGCGCCGATGGCAATTACGAAGTTCGATACAAATCTAACGTCTTGATCTACCCAAATGGAGAAGTACTTTGGGTACCTCCGGCTATTTATCAGGTAAATTTCATCTATATACCACATGCGCCTAATTGAAACCACTAAGTAACTAAAAAATAAATTCAATAACGACCTTTTTAGTTACATAAATTTTATTCTTATCTTCTTTTCCAGAGCTCATGCACCATTGACGTAACGTACTTTCCATTCGATCAACAAACATGCATCATGAAGTTCGGCTCATGGACCTTCAACGGTGACCAAGTATCCCTCGCATTATACAACAACAAGAACTTCGTCGATCTGTCCGACTATTGGAAATCCGGGACCTGGGACATAATTGAAGTGCCCGCGTATTTGAATATTTATGAAGGAAACCATCCCACCGAAACAGACATCACGTTTTACATTATAATTCGAAGGAAAACATTATTCTACACTGTCAACTTGATCCTGCCTACAGTACTCATCTCATTCCTGTGCGTGCTCGTCTTTTATCTGCCTGCCGAAGCTGGGGAAAAGGTAATTGAATTAAGGGGTGTCCACGCCTTCGATGGGCCTATAAAACATTTTTAAATAAGTTATCGTCGTCGTCAGCTATTTTAATCATGTTTTAAACTTTAATTCTTAGGTAACCTTAGGTATCAGTATCCTGCTGTCACTGGTTGTGTTTCTGCTCCTGGTGTCCAAGATCCTCCCGCCCACTTCGCTGGTGCTGCCTCTGATCGCCAAGTATCTTCTGTTCACCTTCATCATGAACACCGTCAGTATCCTGGTCACTGTCATCATCATCAACTGGAACTTCAGGGGACCTAGGACTCACAGGTAAAATACTACAACTCTCTCAAGAGAAAGAGAAAGAGAATGCAGACTAAAAAAATATTTGTACACTTTTTTGGAACTAAACAAACATGAATAAATATTTACATGCAATTTCATTCATGTATCACTGTAGAAACGAAATGGGCTTAAATAATGATGATTATTTTAAATACCTACCTAACTACCGTTTTGGTACTTATAAGTTGCTTAGGCTTGTGTGGTTGAATGAAATATACTAAGTTAGTTTCTTTAATCCTAAGGAGGTAAACATTACGCTATGTAGAAACAATAATGACTAATTAGGTACTCTCATACTATAATGATGTATAGTTACTTAATGTACCTATATAATTCCTGTAAGTGTGCTTATAGGTAATTTGTTTACCTAATTATTATTATATAATATGTTTATATTCAACTTCAAAAGATTCTCGCCAATAAAATGTATTTAACCCAGGATGCCACTGTGGATCCGGAGCGTGTTCCTGCACTACCTGCCAGCCGCACTGCTCATGCGGCGGCCTCGCAAGACGCGTCTGCGCTGGATGATGGAGATGCCCGGCATGGGAGCCCCGCCCCACGCCGCCGCGCCTCACGACCTACCCAAACATATCAGGTAGGTACCTAAATATCAAATGAATTCCCGCAGGATGCCCTGTGTCCGTCGTGTTAAGAATGGCACTCCCAGCAACAGCAGGCTCGAAAACGCCGCTGATGTGTTTAGTAAGTAGTCCGGGCATTCGGCATGGGAGTGCCTTACATCCCGGAGACAATGCGCAGTGTCTCTGGCAGCCATTCCCACTGCGTAAACAAAAAAAGGATGCCCTGTTTCCAGCAGTAATTGCTGCACAGCTGATTCAGCGGCGTTGTAAGGATCACCTCACAGAAATGCTATTGTCTAGCATTCACAAAGGCAAGAAGTCCAGTCTTGATTTTGTTAGGAATGGTGCTGTTTGACAATGCCGTGACCGTGCCAAGTGGAGAAGAATAAGTAGGAAGCCCGCTTTCCTACTCAGGGGATAGAAATAAAGTTTTTGCTTTGCTTTTGTTACTAATAAAGTGTAAAAATGAGTAAAACAAAACAATGTTTACCTACTCGTATTAGGTACTAGTTCATGACTCATACAAAATACGAAACCATGAACAACCCGAAACCAATAAATAAGTCCGAAACTAATAACTAAGTCTTCATATTACGTTACTTGAGGATACTGCCTTTGTTATTGTCTATATGTTTATTTTTATTATCTCCCCGCAGCGCAATAGGAGCGAAACAGAGTAAAATGGAAGCCATGGAGTTATCAGATCTTCATCACCCGAACTGCAAAATCAATCGTGCCGCTGGAGGTGGAGAATTGGGAGCGCTGGGAGGCATGGGTGCCCTTGGAGGCCTGGGCCTTGGGGGGGAGAGAAGGGAGTCTGAAAGCTCGGATTCGCTACTGCTTTCCCCAGAGGCAGCAAAGGCCACAGAAGCTGTCGAATTTATTGCTGAACATTTACGTAATGAGGATCTTTACATACAGGTAAAGTATTAGGACTTAGCGTGAATCGGAAAATGTGTTTTGTTTGTCCTTCTTTCACATCAAAATAAAGTGCACTCGAAGTGGGCGAAGTTGCGAGCAAAAGCTAGTAAGTAGGTATCATATAATAAATAGTATAACAATGCAAGTACATAATAAAGTACATGGTCAAACGGTATACTGAAAGATATTATGATTGTGATCAAAAAAAAATTAAGAAGCGAAAATATAGTAATGTATTTTATTAAATTTTCAGACTCGCGAAGACTGGAAGTACGTAGCAATGGTGATCGACAGGCTACAACTGTACATCTTCTTCATCGTGACCACAGCCGGCACAGTTGGCATTTTGATGGACGCTCCTCACATCTTCGAATACGTCGACCAGGACAGAATTATTGAAATATATCGCGGAAAATAATTTAGGCTTCCAGTTAATATTGGTTCTTCCAAGTAGGTAATCACCAAATACCTATCGTTATTAGAGACTTTGTTTCCGTATACTTAGTCGTGTCAATTCTAACTCATTGATTTGACCTTTGCCATGTGATGATGCTTTTCTGTATTATTACTACAGAGTTAACTAAAAAATACGACTGCAAAAAACTCACGTTTAATAGAGGTAGGTAGGTACATCATGAATTGTATATATAATACATTAATGGGCCCTGAAAACATTCCCTTCTGGGCAGTCGTTAAGTGTCGTATCGAAATTTGTCAAAAATGTATTAGGTACCTTTACTATTGTTGTCGATGTATGTTAGTAGGTACTTATATGTTTGCTGAAAACATCGAATTTATTTGCTCTTATATTTTTATTAGTACGTATAGTACTTATTACTCATATTAGGACTAGACCTATACTAATAAGTAGTTTAATTAGAAAGTAATTTATAGATAAAATGGCTGTGTTCGAGTCTTATAAAAGCACAATAGGTATTGGAATAATAAGTACTTAATTTGAAAGTAAGTTTGTATTTTTATCGAACTTTGAAACGTAATAAGTAGGTTAAAATTTAAAACACGTTTAAATTTTAAAAATATATAATTTAAGGTACATACCTAATTTACCTAATTTAAGGCACTAAAAGCATATTTCTTTTGATTTTGATGTAACCAAGTTGAATTTAGACGATCGATTCTGGTGATTGTTACATCCCGGTATGTCTTCAAACTATTTAGCCTGCTTCCAGAATAAATTCGTCCTGTTCATTTACACATCGATGTAAAATATATTCATATACTTTTCATATACCTAGTAAAATGTATAAAGCTTTTACCTTTTTTATTTCTTGTCTGGAGTTTTCACTGGTTTTTTCATTTACCGA
This sequence comes from Plodia interpunctella, assembly GCF_027563975.2. Lineage (NCBI taxonomy): Eukaryota > Metazoa > Arthropoda > Insecta > Lepidoptera > Pyralidae > Plodia > Plodia interpunctella. The sequence goes on from NC_071295.1 coordinate 5,912,392, forward strand.
TAAATAAGCAATTCTTCCATTGTATGTATGGGATTTGTGTAATAAATCTCTCCAAAAATCGCATCTGAAAATAACTTTAACAACTAATAGCAAGTAAATGTAATTTTTCGTTCCGTGGTTTTGTAATAACCTGTTTCGTAATAAATTGATTTACCAGATTGATGAGTTTCATTACATAGTAACTATTTTCTTTATCAATTTTTATTACCGTCAATATTTTTTGTACATTTAACATTAAAATACATATAGTCCAGAAAACATTTTTATTTCAAAATTACAATAATAAACATTAAATTTGTTTTTATAGTCTAATTTTACAAACTCGAAGAGATTTGCAAACATATTCTTAAAACTAAGATGGTGAATTACCGATTAAACTTAAATGATGAAATATCTTAACTAGGAAAAATAATTTCGTTTTATTTCATAACTTGTGTATGCCATGCCAATTTTAATTTTTTATTTAATCAGAGTCAGAGTGGATTGCACCAGTCAACTTTAGTTTGCGCGGAAAAACTAAAAATATGCCATTTTGTTTTAAACTACGGCGGCGCGCTGGTTAATGTCAAAGTTGACTGGTGCACCTCACCCTTACTAATTCGATTAATAATTCACACCAATCAGTTTGCGATGCCATAACAAGGCACAAGTTTGTGCTAAATTTGCCAATGCCATTACATTTATAAATGGTTGTGAAACTAACCTACAACTTGCAGTCTTTCGACTTGATATTGAATGGTTCAAGTTCCCTACAAAATTACACAACAAGATCACCTTGTTTTATGTATGTACTTGCTACTAAGTAATAATAATTAAGAATGAATAAAATTACATTCATACAATTCTTGTGTATAAAGGATTATCATCAAATAATTTCGGACTCATTGCCTTTTACTTTACTATTAATGTAACAAAAGATAAAATCATAATCCAATGCAAAATATTCTATGCATATATCGATTTTATGTTTATGACACTTTAATCGTCGCCATCGTCATACACAGGGGATGTAGGGGAATATGTAGGTGAATTGGGAGAATATGTGGTGGGGGCGCCACCGGATGAGGGGGAGTACGCGGGAGATGAAGGGGAGTAATTAGGAGAGGTCGGAGTGTACGTGAGTGACGTCGGCGAATACTTGGTGGAAGACGGTGAGTAGCCCGGCGACGATGGCGAATAGTTTGGAGAAGATGGTGAATAATTTGGAGAAGACGATGCGTAACTGCGCTGGTGCTGCGGTGACGACGGCGAGTACGCCGGGCTTGTAGGAGAATACTGACGACTTGTCGGCGAGTACTGGGGACTTGTAGGTGAGTATGTAGGACTGCCGCCAGCCAGAGACGGCGATGTCGGCGAATAATTTGGTGAAGTCGGAGTGTATTTCGGCGATGAAGGAGAGTAACTCGGTGACGTTGGAGAGTAGGCCGGCGAAGTCGGCGAATAAGATGGACTTGTAGGGGAATATGCGGGAGAGGCCGGCGTATAATTCGGTGAAGATGGAGAATAGCTCAGTGATGCGGGACTGTATACAGGGCTAGTGGGAGAATAGCTGGGGGACGAAGGAGAGTATCCTGGTGATGTCGGCGAATACGCTGGGCTTGTCGGCGAGTACGAGGGACTCGTAGGCGAGTAAGACGGGCTAGTCGGCGAGTAACTGGGTGAAGTGGGGGAGTAACTTGGAGATGTCGGCGAATAGGCCGGACTGGTCGGTGAATAGCTCGGCGACGTCGGCGAATAGCTGGGAGACGTGGGAGAGTATGACGGCGACGTTGGAGAATAGCCAGGTGAAGTTGGCGAGTAGCTTGGGGAAGTCGGGGAATATATAGGGGATGTGGGGGAATAGTTTGGTGAAGTCGGGGAGTAAGATGGGCTCGCTGGGGGGTAGTGCGAGGATGATGGGGTGAGACTTGGGGACGCCGGGGCGTACACGGGGCTTGTAGGGGAGTAGGACGGGGAAGCCCCAGCTGGGGAGGCGTACGGGGACAGCGGGGGCCCGGGGGAGCCCGGAGAGCCGGGCTGCGGCGACCAGGCGCTGCTGTACGCCGGGGACAGTCCCGACGCATCCGACGCCCCGGACGGCGAGAATGAAGGGCCTCCAGGAGTCATGCTGCTGCCCACTGCAAAAATATCGATATATTTCACATTACATCACTATTTTCTTATCAATAAACAACAATTTATGTTATGACGCATGATTATGATATGAGATAACGCATGCTTTAAGCAACACAAGTGCACGACAGATAAGAAAGAAGATTATATTTACCTTGACCAGGAGACCAGGCACTGCTTCCGTATCCAGGTGTGTTCTGAGTCGACCACGGGGTCATCAGAGGCGTCATGGACGGCGTGCCCACGCCGAAATACATGCCGCCGCCAACACCCATGCCCACTCCTAGACCACCCATCTCCATTCCGTGTTTACATTTCTCAGCGTCGAGGAGTAGATCAAAACATCCTGAAATAAAAAGAAATTAAAATTTTGATGACTCATGAAGAAACTCATTTGCTTGTTATTAGCTTTTAGTGATTTTCAATTGATCAAGATGAATTCCCACGAGAACATTATGTACATTTTACGGAATGCAAGGCAACCTCTTTGGGTGAGTAGAGCGTGAAGAGGTAACAAATAATCAAGCTTTCGCTTTTATCGTATTAGATTAGCTTTTGCCCGCGGGAATATTTATTTTTCCGGGATCAAGGTCTGCTTCAACTTTCACATTGCATACATTGTACTTTCTCATTTACAATAATAGTTATGTTAAAGGTAGGCGAGAATATTGTGTGTACTCTAAGAATGTTTTAATATATGTTTTAGTTTTAGGAGCTAATGCTCCTGCAAAGACTACACAAAGCACTTCTTTTTTCAATCAGGCCTTAAATAATGGAATTATTACTTACCAGTTCCCATCCTCGGTAGTTGACCCATAATAATATTTTCCGACACTCCTCTCATAGGATCGACTTCAGCGTGACTCGCCGCATCCAACAACACGTCGACAGTTTCCTCGAAGGAACACCTCATGAGAGCGCCAGTGTCTTGTCTGTTGATGCCGTGACGCGTGATGGCCATAAGATGACCTTTAGCTGTCATGACGTCACACAGCAACGCGAGGTGACGGTAGTTTACGTATAGACCGTAGAACTGCAACACGGCATTCATTTCTTTCTCCACCGATTTACGCACAGCCTCTATACCCAAAACTTGGAATATCTCGCAAATGTCGTTACTGAACGTTCTGATTGGGTCCACGTCGCGCTCAGACAGTACCTTCATTAATGAAGTACCATCAGTTTCCAACAACCACTCAGCTATAGCTTTAAACTCTCCTTGCTCTGTGATAATAATACGTTTTTTAGCTTCTGTCTGGGGCAGATGCATGTATACTTTTGCTATAGCTTCTATACCCTGTAAGGTCATGTCCGACAACATATTTGCTTCAATACATCTGAGGAACATGTCGTCTTCCATCTTGTCAACTGTCTCTTCGTCATTATCCTGGAATTTATTTTCTTCATTATTCATAATTCTTATACGCAACACCAGTTTTTCAGCGTTGTCGTCATTGAATATACAATTCAGATCGTCACCGAATCCAGCATTAATTTTTTCGGCAATCTGTTCCATGGTCAACTTTTTATCAGTCATCCTCTTACGATCCAGCTCAATACGCAACAGCCACGGTGATATCTTTGTGGGATCAAAGTCAGGCATTTCATAGTAAACATTGACGAATTCTTGATCTTCAGCAATGACTGTATTTTGTGGTTCAGGGTCATAATAAATAGCCGTATTAGCGGTGACTTTACGCAATGTTGTGTGTTCAAGGCGGCAGAGTACATTCTTTGCTTTTTCGGCATCCCGAGCTGCTCCTCCCGTAAGGAAAACTGTAAGAGAGGGAGCTTTGGGTTTCTTAGAGATGTTAATGATTTCCTTAAGTCGGGGCACACCAAGTGTTACGTTTTTGGATGACACACCAGCAAAATGGAAAGTGTTCAGTGTCATCTGAGTGGCAGGTTCTCCGAGAGACTGGGCAGCAAGCGCACCCACCATCTCACCAGGATTCACCTGCGCCTGTTGGAATCGAGTCTCAATTTCTCCTATCAACCATTCAAAGGCTTCACTTGATAGTCTATACTCTTCCGATACAAACTTAGTGCACAGTGTTGATCTGACCAAACATTGGAACAGCAAAGTTGCATTCTCATTAGCTTGTTTAGACAGACGATCTTCTCCAGCTACAATGACGCACTTTTTCAATAGATCCTTGACACCTTGTATAACCTTTATAGGACTTAAATCTGTCGGCATTCTCTTATTGATATGGAAAATCTTCTGTACATTCCAAATCATTCTCTTGAAGTTGCAAGGCAACACAACTTTGGATTCCCCACTTGGGAAGATTTGACGTAAAATCTCTCGATCTTTACAGAGCTGCTCCCATTCACTTTCTAAGTCTGCTATCACATAACCAGATTCTGTCAGTTCTTTGATAATATCTTCATTGAAAATTCTCTTCAAATATCTTTCATTGGAAGGATCAAATTTGAATTTCTTTTCAAAGGCTTTGTTGGACAGTTTTACTGTGGGTAGATTTTGGAACTCTACAGTTTCTCCAGCCAATCCGTCTTCACCATAACGCAACTGAATGAGTTGACCAACAGAGTTACGAACTGTACCATCATAGTGAACCATAACAGACTCCATAGCCTTTATCAAACGACGCTGAATGTATCCAGTTTCGGCAGTCTTGACAGCAGTATCGATAAGACCCTCACGACCTCCCATGGCGTGGAAATAGAACTCTGAAGGCGTCAATCCGGCAAGATATGAATTTTCTACAAAACCTCTAGATTCTGGACCATAATCATCTTTAATGAAATGTGGTAATGTCCTTTTACGGAATCCAAATGGAATTCGCTTTCCTTCAACATTCTGTTGACCTACACAGGCAATAACCTGAGAAATATTAATATTGGAACCTTTGGAACCAGCTACCACCATAGCTTTGAGGTTGTTGTATTCTGTCAAAGATTTCTTAGCAGACCCACCAGTTTTATCACGAGCGTCGTTCAGAATACGATTCACTTGATTCTCGAAAGTTTGCCTGAGAGTATTACCAGGAGTAGGCTCCAATTCCATATTATGAGCCTTTTGAATAACTTCTATGACATCATCTTTGGCTTTAACAATAGCACGCTGAATTTCTTGATATGTTTGAGGATCAGCAATAGTGTCTCCAATACCAATTGAGTGACCTTCTAATAATAACCAGTTGTTGATTACAGTTTGAATGTTACCATAGAATCGTCCAGCAACCTCGTGCCCCAATTCCAACATGCAAATATGCAACAGAGAACCAGCTGAGGCACCAAGAGATTTTTTACACAAGATGCCCATAAGAAGTTCTCCATGTTCTACAACTACTTTAGTATCACCAGGGGATATCCATTTATAAGGGCCATCATCTTCTTCATCAGGATGGGTGGAATGTGTCCGTATCATGTTTACATTTCCAGGAATTATTAAAGTAAATATTTGTTTGCCTGTCCATAATGGCTGAGGCTTTAAAATGCAAGGCTGAGGAATTTTACCATCCCATGTAGGAAGGAACATCAAGAGATTCATAACCTGTTCTTTTGTAAGAAAAACATCTCTTTTAGTCATTTTACGCACAGCTGTCAGTGTGTCCTGTACAATACCCATAACAGGTTTGTTGGCTTGTGGAGTAATAATCTGCCTTGGGGTTATGTGAATATTTTCTACTTCTGCTCTTGTTTCCATTGATTGTGGGACATGTAAATTCATTTCATCTCCATCAAAGTCGGCGTTATATGGCGAGGTGCAACTGAGGTTCATTCGGAATGTTGACCATGGCAGCACTTTTACCCTGTGACCCATCATACTCATTTTGTGCAGAGTCGGCTGCCGGTTGAAAATCACCAGATCATCATCCCTCAGATGACGCTCCACTTTATATCCATATTGTAAATGCAAGTCAGATGGTTTAGGATGGAACCTCAAATCAATTCTTTCTCCATTATCACGGACAATGTATTTCGCACCAGGATACTGAGCATTCCCTCTTCTAACAAGTTCTTGCATTCTGTCAATGTTGAATGGGGTCACCAATTCAGGAAAAGTCAGATTTTGTGCAATTGATCTTGGCACCCCAACTTGATCAATACGTAAATTGGGATCAGGTGTGATAACAGTACGCGCTGAGAAATCAACACGTTTCCCCATAAGGTTTCCTCTAATTCTTCCTTCCTTTCCTTTGAGACGTGCCTTGATTGCTTTTAATGGCTTGCCAGATTTCTGCATAGCTCTGAAATATTAGAATACATTATTTACTCAGATATCACATTTCACATAGATTTAAGATTACGCATCTAAAGCAGTCACTCACTTTGGCATCCCAGGCATATCATTGTCTACAAATGTGGCAACATGAAATTGTAACATCCTAATGTTGACACCGAGGACATGAGCGGGAGCTCCTGTCTGTTCATTTCTCTGCAGCTCATTGTTGGCTTTTATAATATCAGCTAGTTTATGAGTCAAATCATCCTGATTCTTGGCTGCCCCGAACATGACTACAGCTGGTCTGACGGACAGTGGTGGGACAGGTAATACAGTGACTATCATCCAATCAGGTCTGGCAAATTTGGGATCCATACCCAATATAAACGACTCCTCATCTGAAAAGGAAATATAATATTTTTCTAACAATAGATATATGCATACACAAGGCACATTCAAGGATTAATTTCTAAGAAACTATAAATTCAATAGGGTAGATGACAAGGTCAGAAAATTTTAAAAAATATGTATGCTGTAGATAAAATAGATATTATAACTACATATATTTGATGCACTTAGCAGAACTTATTTTTAATGCAACATTAAAAAATTTAAAAAGTTTGTTGTAATTCCTTAATCCTTACATATTATAAAACAAAGCCCTCTGTGTCTGTCTGTCAGTTCACAATAAACTCAAAAACTACGGCACAGATTTTTATGTGGTTATCACCAATAGTTTGATTCCTGAGGAAAGTTTAGGTGTAAGATTTATTATGTTTTACCTGAGTGAAGTTGGGACGGGCTGCTAGTGTAATATTCATATATGTAGTTATGTGTTCAAAGAAAGTCTAAAAAACACACTGTGGTAATCCATAAACCATAACAATGATGCTGGATCATTACAACAGAAGATTTAAAGTGATTGGAAGAAAAGTTGATGTTGAAAGAGAAGAAGCAAAAGTTGGTTGGAAAGTCCATTAAAAAAATTATAAAAATAAACTCAACCGTCATAAAAAACTTTAATGTTAAAACAACATTAAGAAGTCATCACCATGCATGCATATTAAGATATTACTCCGTTGTCAGATGAGAGTGTCAGTATGGAGCATTTGGACAAGTCAAAAATTTTTAATTATATTCTGACATATCTTTGAAATCAGCATCATTATCACAGTATTTTTTTCACTGATGTTTCTAATAATATATTTGAATAGACACGAAAATAAAAATTAGTCATTGATTATTTCCAATACATTGTATTTGAATTTTACCTGTGATATGTTTTAGAATTTCCCAAACTCTCTCTGCAGTGATGGTGGTTTTCTTTTCCTGTGTATCTTCATTAGCATGCTTCCACTCTGCAGTGAGATCCAAACCCTGGCGTCTGATTGACGGTTGGTAGTGACCGCAACCACCATGTCCTGAACCTCGTTTTCCTTCCTCACCCTCCTTGCCTATATCCATATCTTCACCACCTTCACAGATATTTTTGCCTTTACATAAATCATACACATATGTAAGTCTCTTACGAGGCTGTCCTTTAGATTTCATAACAACTTCCTTTATTTTTGGATTAGTCTAAAACAGAAAACTCAATATAGGTTACATATTCAATAAAATTATCAACAAAAATAAAAAATATGCTTAACAATGGCATCTTACCGGGCTGACAAGTAATTTTGAACAGTAAAAGCATACACATCTCAATATTTTTATAGTTTTTGTTATAAATCCAATATGAAAAACGGGTTTAGCCAAATCAATATGACCAAAATGTCCTGGACACTCAGTCATGTTGCCAGCACAAGTTTGGCATCTGGAACTTCTATCAATCACCCCTTGTCTAGGATCCATAAGACCACCAAGTTTAGGTCTTCCACCTTCCATAGTTTCGGGAAAGCGAATTCCCCCTTCAGTGACTGACATTCGACGCTGAAAATGCATTTATTATATTTTATTTCAATCAAATTGCTAGAAAACATTGTGCAATAATAAGTGCAACATGAAAAGCATAAATTCTACACAATTTATTTAAGGCTAGGAAAAGTGTTCTAAGAATTTGTGTAATATGAATAAATACAAGATAGATATCAATCCCCGTAAATAAACAAAATAATAAAGCTAGGTCTAAGAAACAGGAGGAAAATAACACTGCGTGACACTTGCTTCGACGCGCAAAACAAAAGGTATTAAATTCATTACTTTGTCATAGTATTTCTTCAATTTTTTATCAGATTTATAAAAGCATATAACAAAACAAATACTCACGATTTCATCTGGTGATAATATTCCAAATTGTACTCTTTTTACTTGGCGCAAAGGCGCCTTCGAATCGTTCGTGGTCGCCATTTTGACGACATGAACTGACTGGCTGGACTGTTTGTTTGTTTGATTGACACTGCTTTTTTTATCTATGCTTTGAGTTTAGAAAATTGTTGAAATCTATGTTAAAATGTTGCCAACATCACTAAATATATTTTTTTTACTGGTAGAAAACCTTTGGTCATTATCACAGATTATATAATACCAGTCTTCAGTCTTCCAGTATCATTCCAGTTTTTCCTTGGGAAACTTTCCGCAAATTTATGCGGATGATCTTTAAGAGAATGTGTGTATGTATATATCTAAAAATCTCAAATCATACAAATTGGCTGGTCTGGCCAGACACGTAATGAGGGACAAATTATAGCAGTGTTAGGATACATATTAGTCTCTTAAAAACATTCGCCTTTTTTAAAATGTACGAGTCCAAAATACCCCAACTGATTACACCTTACTGTACAATACCAGAATCTGAATAGCAAAATATTTCAATTTTTTAAATACCGAACCTATATATATAAAATCTACATATTTAATTTCCAAAATTTTATAATTCCAAAATATAAGGCATAAAATAATACTACTACGTACCAAGCTAAAATAGCTTAAGTGTGTATGTGTACCGAGTTAATTTCATATTCGAAATAGGATTTGAAATAAAATAACATCATTATTACATATCACCTATTTTATTGCAAATTCACGTTAATAAATATACTTTGGCAGAACAAAAGATCTAGCATTTACAAATATGTTTTAACAAATGGTATTGCTGACCATTGTATGATTTATTTTAAAATGCATCTTGTGGAGTTTTCTCATACTTTGCTACTAGAGGCGCTACTGGTATTGAATTCTAGGAAATCCTTTAATAGTGTTGTCCTCCTTTTTTCCGCAATATCCATTTGGTTTTCTAAGTCTCCACGATCTGTTGTTTCTGCTCTTTCCACTTTCCAAGACAAATTCTCGATTTCAGCTTCTAATTGGGCCTAGAACAAGTTTTCATATTAAAATTTATCAATAAAATATTTTAATCACACAAAAAATATAACAGTGGATGATGGTAGACAGACAGTTGATTTTAAAAAATATAGTTATGTAATTTTGTTGACTTTACTAAGCAAAATGAGCACAAAATTATGCATGACACTGACCTGTTGATACTCAAATAACTCTTTCCTAGGTCCAAGTTCCATATAATAAGCATATGGGTAGGTGTATTGCAAAGTGTATCTGCAACGCTTCAGCAGTCTTGCTGCATCCCAAAGGTACTGCCAATCAATCCAGGTTCCTTCACCAGCCATCACCTGTAAAACGTGAAATATTATTGCACAACTTAAAATATTAACAATATATATTTTTTCTGTACTTTTAACTTTTGGTGTATGCCATAAGGCAGTCAAACCTTCAGACCACACAGACAATGGCAAAAAAGGTAGTGCTGTAAAAAAATATGTTAATAAGAGAAAAGATACACATTATAATCTACACTTTTACAGTCATCCACTCTAATACTATAAAGAGGAAATGTTTATAGAGGTAATAATCTTCATAACTTTGTATTAATGTCTGTGGCAATACAAACTTTTTATGTCTGTCAATTTCCAAAAAAGCTACATTATTTTTTAAGTAAAACCCTATAAGTATAAATCATAAAATACATGTAAAATAGTTACGCATTACTTCCAAACTCGATACAATAAATAGGATTTTTTTTCTACTTAATGAGGCATAAACGGCAGACCATATTTTATATAAAAAAGTAAGATACCAAAATGAAATGTAGTTTCACATGATCATGTCTATTTAATAATAATAATAGTTCACTGATATATCCGAAGCGGGTTATGGCGGGGGACTTACATAACATCAAAACAAAACTCTCCAAAGGGTTGGATCCAGATCTTCATGCAAGTCTCTCAAAGGAAGGACTGCATGCGGTAAATTTTTTAAAGGAGAAATAATAATTATTATTTCATTTACCTTTTGATTTATTCTACTCTTAAGGCTTGCCAAAGTTTGTTCTTCCAATTTTAATGATCTTGCATGATTTTCCCATCTCTCATAATAATGCAAATATTTTTTCAAAGCTTCTCGTGCCTGAAAACAAGAATTAAAGCTGCTAATAAGCAATTTTATAGGTGAGCAAAATGGATTAATCTCTCTTTCATCTGATTGTATTCCTGGTTATTCCCATGGTTCTTTTCTACTTTTTCATTTCCACTTTTCATGGTCGACGGCATCCCTAGTTGCGAGCCCAAAAAAGGATGAATCTATGCTTCTACTAAATGTGTGCGTGCCTTAGGCCAATTTAAAAATAATAATTATCTATGAATATGCCATTAGAACCTATGGCATAGGAAATTATAATTTTTCAAAAAAATAAATAATATTAACCTGTGCATGTTGACTGTCATTAGCCAAATTAGGATCCTCTTTATAGCGACTGCATTCATAATACTCTGAACCGTGAGTCTTCCAATCACCCAGACAAACCCAACAGAAATCATGTCTGCATGCTCCACACTGCATATGGTTGCAGCCTCCATTTTTCTCTATACAAATCTGGCATTTAGGACAATCCTGCAAGAAAAACAGTATTTATAAATTGCAATTTCTTTAAATAACATTTAGTATTTTTAGCGAACATGTAAATTTGTACATTATTTTCAGAAGGATTTCTTTATAATGTTTTATAAATAAATAATTTTCTTTTAATTTTCAAGCACATACCTTTGTATGAGCACTTATATAGTTAGCAGTTTCGGAGTCGTCTGCACATTTGGTGAGCCAACGCCGTATCGTCATACAATCTGTGGGTGCATGATGAGGTGCACCACATGAAAAACAAGTAAGCAGCTCACAGCCACGACATTCCACTCTGCGCGCGCCCTCTCGTGTCCGAGCTTGGAATATCCACTGAAATATGAAAATGTAATTTTTTTTTATTCATGACCTAAGTTATTTTAATACTTTAAATCAAGCTGATTTATAAGTCATAATAATCAATGCACTATATGATAAAAACAAAACTACAAATGTTGGTAAATTGTATTTCAGTAAATATTCATATAACCCACACAAATATACCTACATAAAGGCCTTGAAATATAAAGATCTTGTTTTAAACCATTCATTTGTGACATTTTTATTCATAAAATAGTATGTTCTCTAACAAAACACAAATTGAATAGTTCATAATTCTATATGTATGTATACATGGCATGGCAATACTGATACTTTAAGTAATCATAATCAGATCAAGAATATTTTATTAATTAAATAATTATGTAACTTTTGAAAAAACCTTTCGATAATTGAATAGTCAATCATCATTTAGATCTAACCTATAATTTACCTGACAATTAGGCCCAGGACAAAATCTAAGTTGAGGATGAGACTTCACATGATCCTTAAACATAAATTGCTGATAACGCTCCCTTAGACCTGGCTTTGGAACATGGGAAAGCACAAAATCTTCTGGAGCCCTGACTTCGCAGTCTTGAGCCATACATTGAATGGTGTTTGAAACACCTGAAAAAAAAAAGTGAGATTGTCTATAATAAACTTTTACTGAAAGTTGGTGAGAATCAATGGATGTTTCAAACAGGTATGATTATAATATGAGAAAAATCTTTATTCCATCAAATATTTTAAAAAAATTAAAACATGTAGGAAGATATTTATAATGTGGTGAGATGTAACTTTGTTTGTCCTTCTTCCACAAACCTAACAAAAAGTTTAAATTATGTAAAAATTGATATTTTCATATTAGTTCATAATTTGAAACCTTTGGACAATCATATCCATGGGCTTTACTATCACAAAGAGATTATGTTTATATCAAAACATTACAGCAAATGTTTTGAGATAATTTTTACTTAAACTTGAATATATAGTGGTTTAGTATAGTAGTTTTTATATCACCTACCTTGCATAATTTGTACTTCGAAATGCATAGCCCAACAATCATTGCAGAAGTAGTGTCCACAAGCCAAAGCACTATAATTTTGAAGCATTGGAGTGTTGGCACATACAGCGCATGCTGTTTGACTGGTGCCAGCTTGAGCCGAGGGCACACTGGGCTTTACATAACTGTACACCAGGACCTCATTGGCATTTTCCTTGTATTTATTTATTATTTCTTGAGCATTCCATTCATATGCATGTAACATTACCTACAGAAAGACAGGATTATCAATTTTATGTAAGATCTAAATATGACTATCAAATTAGTATATATGTTAAGGACCTTACCTTGGCGAGTGAAGGCGTTATTTGAAGGCTATTGCTGAGCAATTCAATGGATTCGTTTAGCAATTTCTCTACTTCCTCTACTTTCAGGCATGAAAATAAAAAATACTCTGGGTCTGATTTACTGCGGTCGACCGTCTCCATATCGCAGTCATCTTGTCCTCCGTAGTAATCGTAATCATCGCCGTCGTTGTCTGAATATTCCATATCAGATTCCGCAGACATTTTGATAGTTGGTTTGTAGGATTTCAAGACGACATTGAAAAAATATGGTTGTGTACTAAAAATGAAGATATTTTAAAAGTGATAACTATAATTTACTGATGTGGGATAATGTGCGTCAAAAAAAAGACTTCTATCAATCTTACTTGTTTTGTAAATAAAGCGTTGTAGTGAGCAATATGCATAGAAATCAACCATCAAAATCAACATTCCAGTTTCCTTCCACAAGCCAATTTATATTTTCTTTAAATTTTCTACCATCCTGTCTGTCATAAAAAAATCTACCACTAGAGTTGGGAACTGTCGAACACAGACAATACGTTCCTTTTTGATGGCCCCTATTAATATTAAAAATATAGATTTCGAAAGGGTCCGCGGATGAATGCTTATAAAGATATATGACAAAAATAAAATTACACATTTTTGGACTCCTCCAAACGCTCCATAATAAATAATACTCTAACCTGACGTCACGGTTATATCTTAGCGAAAAAATTTATGTTTGTTCGACTTAAGTTGTTCGACACTTTAGTTCATGAGATGGTTGAGTTTATTTTTATAACTTTATTCTTCGTTTAATGCACAGATATATTGGTAGGTATATAATATATATAATATGTCTGTGGCATAGATTTAGAAAGGTGCCCCGGTCGGGGTTCACTATTTCTGGTAATAATGATCTAGCGGCAATGAACAGTGATATTCTTATCTATGCCATATTCCAATATGGAGTATTACTGTAATACGTTCAGTACTGTAGCACTGTACGTTAGGTACACAAAAGCTTTACCGCCTTGGGAAAAATTTTTTTCTATAAAAAAAAACTTCGAAAACTATGGGATACGCCTCACGGTGTAAAATTTTCGAGCCAGTAAATGGTCGAAAATAAGCTCGGAAAACTTCACACGTGAAGACTTATTAAAATATGGACTTCATACAGGTAAGATTTTCAGTCAAAATCAAGTTTATATCAGTTTATGACTACAGTTGACCAAATTATGAAGAACATAAAAGAGTATTATTATTTACAGGACAATCCACTAAATCTTTCCTTTTTCCTTTAAACTCGCACCACGATTGCGTAGAAGTTATTCTTGTCATAAATATTGAAAATTGGCGCTTTTTGCCTCCATTGGCAATGTTTATGTACCTTAGTTGTACCAGTATCGCCATCTGCGCTGAGCTTTGCGTAATATTTATTAGATATCGTGGAAATAGTGGGTACTCCGTACAACGAAGTACTTACTAGATCCATGGTAGATATGTACCTACTTCGTGTACCTATTACATACTCGCGACATTGTTTCGTCCATGGAATAGGGAGTATTACTGCACATTTATCCCGCCAGAGTACAGCACTATATGTTAGGTACACAAAAGCTTTGAAGCCTTTTGCTATGTCTATTAAAACGTTTATTTTAGAGTATATTATTAATCCTTTCATTAAGTAAGCATTCGATTGTGAAAATATAAAAACAAATGGCAAAACAAAAAGGATTGAGAAAGATGGACGGAACTCCACCGACAAGCAAAGAACTCATCTAACTTAACTTGATAGATTACAATGGTTAATTAGCAAATAGATTACAATTTTTGATCTATAATCCAAGTTTTATACAATAATCGTGATTGACAAATACACCTAAAGACTGGTGACTTACTCTTTGCTGGCGACGATTTTGTATGAATTTTTTTTTTTACTCTGGTAGCCCTAATCTAATGTCATGTCAAAAATCTGTCAAACATTCAAAGGTCACCTTGGTCAAGTACAAGAACAAGACCGAAACAGATTTAAATTCGCGATTCTCATATTTGTTTTGGGTGCGTACAGTGTGCTCTTGCTACTTATTAAACGCATTTCAGATCCGTCTCTGTATGCTTGTTGAGTTACCAATAAAATTCCTGTAGTGTTATTATATAATTATAAAATTAACCGGTAGTTTATAACTTGTAGATCCAGGGGTGTATTTGTATCCTCAGGGATGGATGGGACAACGCAAAGATTTATTGAGAGGGGTGCCCATAAAGGGAAGGGCCTTGCCGTGTTCACCAGTGGTGGAGATTCCCAAGGAATGAACGCCGCTGTTAGATCCGTGGTTAGAATGGGAATCTACCTGGGATGCAAGGTGTACTTCATTCGTGAAGGATATCAAGGCATGGTGGACGGTGGTGATAATATTGAAGAAGCCAATTGGTCGTCCGTAAGCTCTATTATCCATAAGGGTGGTACTATTATTGGATCTGCCCGCTGTATGGATTTTATGTAAGATTTTGTATTTAATTGTTTAATTTTTACTATTCCCATGAAAGTACTTATTATATTATGAAATAAATTACAGCTACAGTTTATTCATTTTTAATTACTTATAAACTTATAAATTGTATTTCATCATGCTAATAAAAGTAGTAAAAAAATGGTGAACAATTGAAAAGTGACATCTTTGACACTATTAGTCATTGTTACTAATAAAACTAAATATATTTATGAATACTTAATTCCAGGTTCAATTCAAATTTTATATTATAATCATTTGTTGTTGTTGAGTAATTTTGTAGTATATGGAAATTTTATAACTTGTTATTTTTAAATATTTTTTTTTGTGATTCTTTAATTTATTATATTATGACCTATTTAGATACTTACATTAAAGAGTTTTTATGATATTTGGTACCTACTAAATTTCATAAAGTTCCTTCCAGTACAGGAAGAAGTAACACACTTTTTTACAATTAATCATGTTGACAATATGTTATCTGTAGACAGCTAATGGTCAGAAAGTGAGGGGTTAGCTGGTTATTATTATCAATTTTAGAGTTTAAATGTATTTTTGCAGCAAAAGAGAAGGCCGTCTCAAAGCTGCTTTTAACTTGGTGAGCCGAGGCATCACCAATTTGGTGGCAATTGGTGGTGATGGCTCCCTTACTGGTGCCAACCTATTTAGGCAAGAGTGGTCCAGCCTACTTGATGAACTGCTGGAAAATAATAGGATTACAAAGGATCAGAGAGAGAAGTACAAGCACCTGCATCTTGCTGGAATGGTAATGGCTTCTAATGTTTATATCAGAAGTAAAGAAAGAAAGACAAGTATAAATTTTCATTAAAGGACAACTATGTATTCTGTTCAAGGGAATTTTAGAAAGGGAATTTTTTAGAAAGGGAACATATGATCTGTATTTTTAATTATTTAACTGCATTCACATTATTAATGCAAACTTTTATTTTTGTGCAAATAAATTTATCTTTATTGGAAACTTTTTAGGTTGGCTCAATCGACAATGATTTCTGTGGTACTGACATGACCATTGGTACTGACTCTGCCCTGCATCGCATTATTGAGGCTATCGATGCTATCGTCAGCACTGCTTACTCCCACCAAAGGACATTCATCATGGAGGTTATGGGCCGCCACTGCGGGTAAACTAACAAATTTATTATTTTTACTGTTTCCTATGAATTGTCAAAGGAACACAAGAATATCCAATTTTCTTGAGCAATGACAGCAGCTGTACATCTTAATGTGCCTTAGAAATGGGCTCATAATAAACTGCCATGCGTGTATTGCTTGACATATAGTCTGTCAGTGTTTTTATTTTCTTCATACATTTTCCATACATTTTTGATAAATCTATTTTAATGAAGACTTATTGCCACAAATGGAAACAAGAAGTTACGCCAATTCAGTAGCATTCAAAGGTTAACGGATTTTTATTGATTTAGATATCTTGCTCTGGTCACGGCCCTGGCATCTGAAGCAGATTTTGTTTTTATACCTGAGAAGCCCCCGTCAGTAGACTGGAGCGTCAAGCTTTGTGATAAGTTAGAGCAGGCAAGCCTTTCATTTGGTTCCTCATCTGGCCCCTTTTATTTCTACTTTTTTTAATCACCAGTTCCTTTGTGTTTGACTCCTGTATTTAAATGCCCGTTTAGTTTTCTTGCAGTTTACACCGCCCTGTGTACGGATGCTACTTATAGTTTTATTTGCGAAGACCCAGCGCCCCTCAATTGGGACAAAAAGTTGTGTGCTAAAATACGCGAGGCAAGGATTTTATCTTAATATTAATCAATGGGAGCAGGATCACATTAATCTTGACTTGTTCTTCATTTCACCTTTTTGAATTGGCAGATTCTTTTGGCGTTATGTCCTCGAAATTGTCGTGAGATTGATAATCATTACGTTCCCTTCACTGTTGCTTTGAGTTACCTGGGGCACATTTGCATGTACTATTATCCGGGGGTGCTGCTTGTTGCAGTTATCTGGCATTAGTGGCCGCTCTGGCGAGCGAGGCAGACCAAGTATTCATTCCTGAAGACCCTGTTCCCAATAATTGGGTAGAAAAGCTTTGCAAACGATTACAACAGGTACGACGCTTAATTGAGTGGCACTGCACACTTATAACACACAAAATGACAAGCGTTATGCATAATAATTGTTAGAAAAAATTGAGTTCCTTCCTCGACACGAGTATCGTCATTTTTAATAGATACAAATTGTTATTTAATTATGTATGTAGAGCAGCTACTCACAATGGATCGCTTTGCCAATTATTAGTATAGTACTTATAAGTACAATTCTTGTGTGTTGTTTGGAACAGTATTTGGGCTTCAAACTTAGGTTAATGTTATGTCCAGCTTAGCATTAAATGTTTTTCATCAATACACATTTTAATGTCAAGTATAGACGGTAATGGATAAATGTAATTTTGCAGTTATATTACTATTCAGTCCTAAAAAAACAATGAAATTCAAAAGTAATTTTTTTTTATATAAAATCTATGCCTTGTGAAAATAATCCTTTACTAATATAAAGGTAAGCATGTATAATAATTAGCACGATACGTATATAACACATTACTCGTGAAATGCATGGCAATTTGTCTCTAGAAATGGGTTGAGAAAAATAAAACGAGAATTTAATAGGATTACCATCATCATTTTAGCAAGTATCCCAAGCACGGCCTCACATACATCATCATATGGTGTGCAAACCATCTGAGAGGGTCACATACGCTTATTTAAATTATATAAAAATAGTCGTAATAGTAATAGCAAATAGTAGGCAATATATAATGAATTCTAGGTTTTAGTTCTCGAGACTCATGACTAGTCGCATGCAAAACCAGTGCATTAGTCTTACCATAAAACATGTTCAAATATAACAAATGTGTTTGAAATAAAATAGGAAAGGAAATCGGGACAGCGTCTGAACATCATCATCGTTGCGGAGGGCGCTATCGACCGCGAAGGCAAGCCGATCACGGCCGAGCTGGTGAAGAAAGTGGTCGTTGACAACTTGCAGCAGGACACCCGTATCACGGTGCTGGGTCATGTGCAGAGGGGAGGCTCACCCTCGGCCTTTGATAGGATCTTGGTATGTTTTCATTTTTATAAATAACTAGCAGCCGGTCCCAGCATCGCTCGGATAAAACCATGGCTTATGTTATTCCTGAACGCTTCGTCTATCTCTGTGCCAAGTTTCATTTAAATCGGTCAAGTAGTTTTTGAGTTTATTCACCTTTTCAAGAATCACACTATCTGATGAAAGATGAAATCCGCATGAAAATGCGTGCAGTAGTTTTCGAGTTTATTGCGAGATGCGGCAGATAATTTTGTTTCATAATATGTAAGAAAAATAAAATACATAACAATATGTGCATCTGTTTTGCAAATTGTCTACTGGTCATGAAATGTCTCTTTCGCAGACGGTCGCTTTCACATAAGGTTATTACTCATGTGTCTTTTGCAAAAGACACATGAGTCATGCTCAGAATAAATGTCCAAATATAACAAACACTCAGAATAAATTTGCATTGTTTTGTCTCGATTTGTAGATGCCAAATTTTGTCAAAAAATCGGAGAAAATGTATGAAATGAACTTTGATTGCATGAGAATTGGGACCGTGATATTTAATGCCACGTGATATTTTTTATCGTAATTGATGTTCCAAGTTCAACAGTATATTCTCGTAAATACCAGTTTAACAACCGTTTTCTTTATTAATTGGTGTGATAAATACACGCTAATTCGATTTATGAAGTTTGTATTGTCTTATCTTTTTTATTTGGAAATATTCTGTAGACATTAATACAAAAATTAAGTAAAAAAACTGTTGATAATTATGTACCTACACTAATTAACTAAGTTATGTTAATTAGTAATTAATTACCTATGAATTTATTAGGTTTTTAATTAGGTTACCTTATCTTTGTTTAGTCTGTCGTTTATCTTTTTTATTTGGAAATATTCTGTAGTTTAGACAAACAAGAAACAAACAAAAAAATGATCATTAAGTATGAATGTCAAATCATAATTACTTTTATTAGGTCAATAATTAAACATTATTGATGTAACCAAGGACAAGAATAGGTTTTCCAATCTATTCGATTGAATCCTGTGATAATAATACTTCATTTCCAATAAATTAAAAAATATTATACATTTTAGGGATGTCGCATGGGTGCCGAAGCTGTGATGGCTTTGATGGAGGCTACTCCAGAGACGGAAGCGTGTGTGGTGACCCTGGATGGAAACCAGGCCGTGAGGCTTCCCCTCATGGAGTGCGTGCGCCGCACTAAAGCCGTCGCCCAGGTATGCTATACAAAACTTTTTATTGCACATATAAACAAATAATACAGACACAAATTTGAAAATATATGCGCGAAAGGCGGCCTTATTTCGATTTCTATAAGTTGCCTTATAGAAATCCGCTGACATCATTTTGGACAATTACAAGGAGAATTGTGCAGGTTGGTCAGAGATAAATGAACATAACTGAATTAAACATTAATCATAAACATAATGCCTGTTTTTTAGACATGATGTGTGCAATAATTATTTGTGTTATGTTTTGGTATTTAATCAATTGGATTGATAGCTTTGAAAAGCACCTCTATAAGGACCCCGTTCAGTTATCAAAACATTTTTAAATTTTCTATAGGCCATGGCCGACAAGAATTGGGAATTGGCTGTACAGTTGCGCGGGCGCAGCTTTGCTCGTAACTTAGAAACCTACAAGATGTTGACCCGCTTGAAGCCCCCCAAGGAAGCTTTCGATGCGTCTGGTAAACCATCTGTAAGTACATGTATTATTTTAATAGACCAATGGAAGCTCTGGTTCTGGCTCTGGATTATCATGCATTCGAAGGTAGTTTTATCGATATTCTCCAAAATTGTTTTTTCGTTTATTATTATTATTTTATTGATTGTTCATTTTCTTGAAACCTTATAAAATTACTAGCTGAACGACGTGGTTACCCTCGTAATTGTTTAAAAAAATACTTACGTTTTGTGCGCAGTAGCGACTTTATAAAGCGCTATTGGCGGAAATCGCGTACTATCGGGATAAAAAGTACCCTATGTATTAATCCAAGTTATCAGTTACCTCAATACTTATAAATATTGGCTCAGACGTTTGAGCTTAAAGAAGTAGGTAACAACTTTCGCCTTTATAATATTAGTAGGATTAGAGTAAAAATTACTGACCTGTTCATTCTTATTTTGTTTTTCGATGTTTATAGCTACGTAATTTATAATAAATTTGTTAAAATTTAGATTTGAACTATTTTTGATGACAAAAATATGTTTGTATGAATTTTCTATAGGAAGGGTACACCCTAGCTGTGGTGCATGTAGGCGCGCCCGCGTGCGGTATGAACGCGGCCGTACGCTCGTTCGTCCGTAACTGCATCTACCGTGGCGACACCGTGCTCGGCATCCACGACGGCATAGAGGGGTTCATCAGCGGCAACATCGTCAAGATGGAATGGTAAATGCTTTGTCATATACTGGCTAAACACTGGTGTTTTCTTCCCGTGGTCTTTTCTGGATAAAGTGCCCTAATGAGATGGCGCGCGTTGTCCGTTCCATATTCTCCCGTAAATGACGTTAGGTGGCGAGGTATAAAAAATTTCCTCCCGTGGTCTTTTTTGGATAAAAGTGCCCTAATGAGACAGCGCGCATTATCCGCTCTATATCCTCCCGTAAATGACGTTACGTGGCGAGGTATAAAAATTTTAGCTTAGAAACAGCAACAGCATTCCTAAAGAGGGTTGACGTCAGGCATGCGAAACAATAGCCTTCAAAAAACTTAAGGTTGGTACAGGCTGACCTTTGGTTTTGATGCGTCGCAGCCGAAACGTAACCGTGCAACCGGGTATTCCCGGTTGCATGCATTGCATGGTATGTAGGACATACCGAAACGATTGCAGTTGTGTCAGAGTCTTAAATCGCAATATGTAGTAATAATAGGTATTATGATACTGATCTGACATGATTATAATACACAATTCAGGTCAGACGTGACGGGCTGGGTGGCTCAGGGCGGCGCTTTCCTGGGCACCAAGCGTACGCTGCCCGGGGACAAGAAGAGCGACATCGCAGCGCGCATCAAGCAGTTCAATATCCAGGGCCTGCTCATCATCGGAGGGTTCGAGGTAAATATCTATTTATTTTTTAAATATGGAACACGCGCAGTGTAGTGCAGTCTTGAACATATTATATTTTTTCAATTCACACTGGCTGTTTAGAAACTCACAAAAGCTCAAATTTAAAAAACGTAAAATTGTTCGATGCCTACAAATAAAACATAATTTCATTCGGCTAAGCCAGCCGCCTACCCAAAGAATTCTATTTTTAAAATTTAAAAGAAAATAAGTATGTACCTAATTCCTATTAGTTTTCCTGACCGTTCGGTGGAATTTCGCATCTCATCGGTCTCACCCTATCTATATTCGAATCATACATGCACTACATTCCGAAAATATTAACCGTCAAAATTTTTTCGTCTGTGTACTATGAAAGTGTAGTCTTTTTGACATCAATAAATAAATTATTATCATAATAATCTAAATCAAATGTACGTCATTCCCCCAGGCGTACCAAGCCGGTTTAGAGCTGTACGAATCCCGCGACAAATTCCCGGAGTTCTGCATCCCGCTGGTGGTGATCCCGTCCACCATCAGTAACAACGTGCCCGGGACCGACTTCTCCCTGGGCGCCGACACCGCCCTCAACGAGATCACTGAGATATGCGATCGCATCCGCCAGTCTGCTCAGGTAATTGGTTTTATTTTTTTTTTAACCCCAGACGTCGCGGTGGTGGTCCAGTTGGTTAAGACGCCTGCCTGTGACTGTAAGGTTCCGATTTTTCCTTGGGTGCAGACACAGCGAGGTCTCTGAGATATGAAACTGCATCCGACAGTCTGCTCACGTTGATTTTATTTTAGTGTCCAAATCAAAAAATCTAGAATTCACGAGAGGGAATTCGCTAGACTAGATGGAGTACGGTATAATATATGTCTTCCATCACGGAGTTGACAGAGTCTGAGAGTTGTGTCATATAATAAGTAGCAGACTGTCAGTAACTTACATATTTTATATAATTCGTTTCATAATTCCAGGGGACCAAACGTCGTGTTTTCGTCATTGAAACCATGGGAGGCTTCTGTGGATATCTGGCTACTTTGGCAGGTACATGCTTTTACATGTATCATCTTATTACTTTTCAATCAGACTACTAAGCAAAATTCGAACATAAAATGAAAGAAACATTTGCAAAAACATGAGCAATACAAAAAGAAAAAGTTAAGCCTACATGTTTTACCGACAATGGGTATGCAAAAACCAATAAATGAGAAGTATGCTATCTACTTAATCTAATATGTATATAATCATTTTTACATACATTTCGCTGTAAGTTTCTGCCATCAAATATCAGCATCACAGATCACAGCATAGTTTAAAACAAAGTCGCCCGACGCTCCTGTCTGTTTCTAAGCTTTCTTCTTTTAAACGCAACGGGTTTAATTGACGCAATTTATACATACAAAACAGCCTTTATATATACTGTACGAAGCCTAGTAAAATATATAAGTGCTGAATAAAATTCCAGGTTTAGCTGGCGGGGCCGACGCAGCCTACATCTACGAAGAGAAGTTCTCCATCAAGGACCTGCAGCAGGACGTGTACCACATGGCCTCCAAGATGACCGGCGGCATCCAGCGCGGCCTCATCCTCAGGAATGAGAAGGCCAACGACAATTACAACACAGATTTCATCTATCGCCTCTATTCCGAAGAGGGTAAAGGATTGTTCACTGCTAGGCAGAATGTGCTCGGTAAGTTATTTGAAAATTAAAAGCAAATTTGTAATTAAAAAAAAAAAAAAATATGTCGTATGAGGCTGATAGGCAATAACCGCATTCCCAAAGGGAGTTGATGTCAGTTACGTTTAGCACCCTGCTATTATCAAATTTAAGTTTAATTAAAATTGATTCCAGCTTAGTGTTCGATATATATTAGGTTTCCACAAGGAACTCTTGGACTATTATGGCTTCTCTGGCTTAAAAACCCTTCGAATATTTTTATTACATATATAAATAACCAGATACAGTTTTATTACATATAGCTAAACTCTTTTATAGGTCACATGCAACAAGGTGGTTCCCCGACTCCTTTCGACCGCAACATGGGCACCAAAATGGCCGCCAAATGCCTGCACTGGCTTGTAGACGCCTTACAGAAAGGCCCCGCCAACACCCCAGAGTCTGCCTGTCTACTTGGCGTGGTCAAACGGCAGTACAAGTTTAGCCCATTGGAAGATCTGAAAGCACAAACAAACTTCTCGTAAGTTATTTATCTTTATGCAACTAACATGAAAATCAAATAATCCTTTTTAATTTTACGTCGATGGAGTATATTTATCTACTTAAATGGGTATTACCACGCATATCTACTCGGCTTAATATGCCGATAACTTGTGGATTACTTATCTAATAATCCACATCGTTATTGTTAGTTGGCTCGGCGAAGACATAGCGAGTCATTAAAATATATTTTATTCAGTGAAAGATAACTTCGTGAAGAACTGCGCTGTCTACTGCCACTAGATGGCCATACCGGCGGTATATGACGATCTATTGGCAAAACACATTCGATAAGAAATAAATAATAAACTTTTTTTGCAGTCAAAGAATTCCCAAACAACAATGGTGGATGAAGCTGCGTCCATTGCTGCGTATCCTCGCTAAACACGACTCCACTTACGAGGAAGAGGGCCTGTATATGACCGTGGAACAAGGAGAGATAGACTCCGAAGACGTTATCTAAACATGACAGTGATCTACCTAGCTTTTAGTGTTGCCAGTCGCCATAATCTACATCACTATTTGCAGGGGCTATGTTGGTAGATGCATATTGTGCTGTGAGTATAAAGGTTTTATGGGTAAAACGCTTGTAGGAAATTTTACAAATTTTATTTTAGTACATTAATTTTAGTCCATTTGTAGTTTTAAATGAATCTATTAATGTTGAAATGAATCTATTTAAACACTCAAACATTTGTTTAGAAAATTTCTCAATGTGTTTTTGGAATATTTATCACGCGTTACTGGGTATATTTTTATTATTGTGTGAAACAATATTGCTATTTAATATTTAAGATAACCACTAAGGTTTAGCAACACATTTAGTTATTCCACGAGCCGATAGTTATAAGTTAGACAAAATATTGTATGGCTGTGGAATTATAAGTAAAATATAACAACTAACAAATATTTTTTATTATTTAAACAGATTCAATTATTATATTATTTATTTTTGTAGTATGATACGTATTTGACACCTCATTTTATAGTTTTAAGTATAACATATATTTATTACAAAATGACTTTTCATGTACTATAAAACAATCTTTGTGGATCAACAATCAATGGAATTCATCGTTAGAACCACAAAAATCTGTGTGGTTAATAAGACCTTATGAAAGTCAATGTAGGTTTTGTTTTTGTTTTTATAGTTTTGATGCCAGTGAAGTTAATATAAAATCAGGCAATTTATATTTTGTTTTCTAACAGTATTTTGCGACATTAATTTGATAGCTGAGATTTTATTTTTTAATGTGTACGTTTCTAATGTTATAGATGACGGCAAAAATATAATAATTGTTAATTCTTAAAGAATAAATATACTTATTTGGTCAAAACGATGTTGTTTTATTTTTATAGTCCCTATAACCCCGCTTCCACCGGTACCTATATATTCGTGGAGTGATTTGCCATTATTCATCTCACAGTCATCATATAATCATCAATTAAAATAACTTTAGTTTGTTGATTAATTTCATGTTTTCCTTCGCCGGAAGCAATGTATAATTATAAGAGAATGAAAATTGTGTAAAAACGATTAAATGAGAAAGCGCTGTGCCATTTTTTGTCTATGAGATTAGCCGGACTGGGCTCATAGCATGGATTTAGTAAGTACTTTGTTGCACGCTCGCCTTGATCCACCCCGACAGGCGGTCGAATGTCAGATTCGGATTAGGATCCGAATCTGACATTCGACCGCCTAAGGAAATTTTAAAGTAATATTATACATAAATAAATAAACAGCCTATAATACCTATAGGTCTATAATTATTTAGCTGCTGTACCTGAAAGTACTATTTATAGATAGAGAAAAAATTGATATAAATGTAAGTTGGCTGATTAGGTCCAAATGGCTCAAGTTAGAGACACCATGGAACTCATTAGTAGGTAGTACCTACTAATTCCATGAGAGACACATTTCTGGATGAGAGACTTCGTGGTAGGTATAGGTAGATGAGCAATAAAAAAGTGTTTAGGATAATTCGTATTAAACATGCATATGTATACATGGTGTTATAGGGTGTGGGTGTAACCTTTTTGTATCATAAAATTAACTAGATACTAGGGTAAGACCGCGGGTATAGACCCGCGGTCTTACCCTAGCCAGCTATTGGCTCAGGGAACTATTTCCCTGAGCCCATGGCTGGCTACGCCCATGGGAGCATCTGTCACCATTATAAACCACCACCGACCGCTTCATGTATCGTAGATACTTGGTAAAAGTATGGGAAGCTAAAATGATAGACAACGGCAGGGATTGATTTGACTTTTTAAAATTTTGTCTATGTTAGGGATGTACGTAATCGTAATGTCGCTATGGAATTATTTTTGTACTTATAATTGGTAAATATCTTTTTCAAAGTTTATTTTCAATTAGTAAAGTTGTAATAATATCTCGTATTTAAATATTATAAAAAATATTCATATTTAACTAAAACTCATACATTTGGGAATTGAAAGTAAATCAACTAACTTTTTAAGTGCCAACACAACAACAAACTCCAACCTTCGAAGTTGACGTTTGTCCGCGTAGCAAGTGAAAGTGTCACGTCGGTAAATCTGCTGTCAGAAACATTTTTGAACAGACATAAAAAATCTTTTGGCAGCTATTTGGTACGTTTATTTAATTACAATAAAAAAAAGCTATGCTATAAATGCTAAATTTGAGTGTTTTTAACTTATTGTAGTGTATTAAGTAATGTGTAATTTTAGTAACATATTAGTGTATTTCCAGATATAGGTTATTACCGGGAAAATGGGTGTCAAACCTGCAATTGGAAGGAAATCTAACAAGAACCCACCAATTTTTAGCCACGACTTTGTAATTCAAAACCATGCCGACATAGTTTCATGCGTTGTTATGTTATTCCTGGTTGGACTGATGGTACAGGTATGTAAACAGTCTGTGCCACGTAGACCAAAGTTTGTAGTTTTATGGGGTTAATATGTTGCGTTTGTGGATATTTATGATACATGTTTGAACTAAGTTGTTTTTATTTCAGTCGACAAGCCCCATAGCGAGTTTATTCATCAGTTTGCATCACAATGTCAGTGGAGTTGAACCAACAAGAGATGCGCCCAGAGGAGAGCCCTTCACTTACGAAGCGGGCTGGAAGGACGCTTGTGCGGTGTTCTTTTACTCCCTCGTTTGTATTGTGATGCATGCAATTCTACAAGAGTATTTCTTAGATGTAAGTACTATTTATAAAGTTGAATAAAGTAGCCTGATGTTTCAATTTTAAAGGTTTGTTATAACAGTTTACAATGTAAATATTTTTAGAAAATATCGAAGAAGTTCCATCTGTCTAAGTCAAGACTTAGTGCGCTGAATGAATCTGGCCAATTGGTGGTGTTCCATCTTGTCAGCCTGGTTTGGGGGGGTGATGCCATACTTCGTGAAGGATTCATCTTCAACATATCACAACTTTGGGACCGTATGTATTAATATAAACTTTTTATGGCTTTATACTATATTACTTTGTATTATTACTTTTATTATGACTACCCTACATTTCATAATTAAAATAACATCAGTACTATGTATGGCATCTAGTTAGAAGAAACAAATGTTTACCTACTTTCTATTTACATTTACAAATAACATATTAATACAAATTATGTAAGTAGATAAATTACTCTCAAAGACCATTACTTAATGTTAAATTGACACCTTAATGTTAAATTGTAATAAACTACTACTTTGACTCTTCCAACAATATATTTTATTGCTATATGCTTACCAAATTCTTAAGCTCAGTATATTAAATGAATTTCTATCAATCTTTGATATAATAATATAATTGTTAAAATGTTAAAATTTATGAATATATCAATTTACAATATATTTGGTTTATTGATACTTTTATCTGAAATGAATACAAGCATGAACTACATAATATTGTTGTTATCAATGTACTATGGCACTACATAAGTTGATTGTAAAGTCATTAATTATTTTGGCATAATGTGATAAGAGTGAACTGGATTAAAACCACTATGTAAAATTCTAAAATTCACCAATGCAATTCACTAGTAAAATATGAGAAAATATTAGCCACTAAAATCTTTATTCGCATTTGCTGGCTATTAGTTACTGTCACTTTATGTATGTGCCTGAATAATGACAATACCTTATATACTAAATATAACTTAGTAACAACTTCAATGCCAGCTCAATAACAGCTATGAGTAATCAGAAATGCCATTGCTGTAATTTCTAACATTTTATGAACTGAGTATAAATTAAGAGCTATTTGAGTCTGTAGTAAAGAAGTCAAACCATTTATTCATAAATTAAACCTTCATAGGTACTTCTATTAATTTATTTTTTTTATGTAATTATTATTGCATAAGTACAATATCTTAAGTACAGTCTTAATACTATGTGCATATAACTTTTTCACATAAAACTTAATTGGTATATGGTCACATATAATTAATAATGAAAATATTTCCACTTGAGCCAAGTATTTTTATATCTCATTATATAAATTGAACTATATTCTCTGATGCATAAGACATAATATATGTAATTACTTGTAGGTTATCCAGACCACCCAATGAGTTTCCTATTGAAGTTGTGGTGGGTCGTTCAAGCCTCATATTGGCTCCACACTGTCCCAGAATTGTACTTCCAACGCATTAAGAAGGATGAGTGGGCTGGAAGAATAAGACATGCTGCTGGTGCATTTGGTTTTGTAGCATTGGCTTATGGATTCAAGTAAGTTTATAAATTAGAGTGTTATAGTCTTAAAAGACTATTGATTAATCAAAACATCATACATAAGAATTTTATAAAAGGTCCGTCGGTTAACCGTCGGTTTTGAGTATGGTGGCCGAAAGTCAAAAGGCTGCAGAATGGAATCGGAATTTATTGGTGGAATTCTGATGCATATGATATATAAATTTTGTTTACTTACAACATTTATGACATAAATTATTACATTTACAGGTTCCAACGCGTGGGTGTCTGTTTGATTGTTTTGCACGCCCTGGCTGAGTTTGTGGCACATTTCTACCGGCTCAACACCATCCTTAGGGGAGAGAGAGAAGACATTTTGGACAAATGTAAGAATGATTTGAATGATGATTTATATTGAAATATCTTCTTGGACGTCAGAAACACCCGGTGTGTCATTAGCGCGTTGGCCCCGATTGCCCTGAATAAATCTTTTCTACGCCTCTTTGAAGAACTCCATGTAGTTGTCTCTAGGGAAACCATGGCAGGGATTTATAATTTTATGTGCTTATTTTTTGTAGAACAAATATATTATAAACAAACATGTTTGTAGTCCTGAGCGTGGTGAACGGGTGTGTGTTCGTGTCTGTGCGGCTGTGTTCGTTGGTGCTGGGCGTGCTGACGTTCTACTTCGGGATGGCCGGGCCCGCGCCACTGCTGCTGCGTCTGACTGCGCTCGGCGTTCTTGTCACCTTCCAGGTACACTGAGTCCATCTCTCTCATCTCCGCAAGATCCCCACTATGACGCAGCGGTCATAAAATAACCTGCAACTTATGAAGATACGGCTGCGATTATTTTATAGTTACTAAATTATAGCCTAAATCGCGAAATTTAATTTCAACGACTTTTCCAGAAAAGATTTTCATTAGTTACTCCTTAGGATTTTCCTTTATTCCTTTAGGATGAAAAACGTTGCAGTTTTATTAGTTACAACAAATTTTGCTGCAGTACCGCTATAATCTACCACATGATTTCATTCTTATTGGAAGCTAAACATACTTTTAAAAAGTTATTGATTGTCTATTATCACATAAACTCATATTCTATTTCCGAGGTATTAATTCTACAAATTTAATAAATATTTCACTAATAAATATTTCTGTTGTTGTAAAAGGAAAAATATTTATTTTGAAAAGGATAAATAAAATACATGTTTTAATTTTCGGTTAGTTCTACACGGAAATGTTATATTGATTTTGTTTTGCAGGTGTACCTTATGTACAACTTTATCTCTGAAGCAATCAAACAGAGACAAGAGTCTCGAGCAGTTGCACAAGCTAAACCCAAGAAGGAGAAGAAGGAAAAACCTAAAAAAGAAAAAGGTATGTAGATACAATTTGTAATAAATGAGCAATGATGGCTTTAGAAAAAAATCATGATTTTATTCAGTGTCAGAGTTGGCAAATGGATATCAAAATTGTTTTAACAGCTGTTTTAATTGTGTCATTAAATTAGGTTTTCGGTATATAGTTCGGCACCAGATCTCTGCAACTATAGTTATCAATATATTCATCATTTTGTTTATATGTTCTATCTATAGTAATAGTGTAATAGTATTTTGGAGGCAAAATAAAGAATTTTTTTATTCATAGTAAAAAAAAAAATGTGTAAATTTACGTTTTTTATTCTCAAAGTGAGGAAGCCCCCCGTGGACGAGTCGGATCTGCCCGAGGTGGACCAGAACACGAACAAGACGCTGCGACAGCGGCAGCCCGCCGCCGCCAAAGCGAAGTGAGGTCCTCCCGACCTCTCCCACACTATCTCTCTATTCTCTATCAGTTCGGTTGTTTTCATCTTTCGAGTCTTTCCACTACACTTTGTTTTCTTCCTTCAGTCTTCTTTACTACTCATAGTCGATACTGAAGCACAAATAGCATCGACAGCATTTATTTAATTTTTCAAGTAACACGATTTTCTGTTAAAACTCCCAAGATTGTGATGAAAATTTAGAACCTACATTTCAGACTGTAATGCGTACTATTGTCATTAAAAGTATAGTGGATACAGGGTTGTAAAAATATCTCCTAATGTGTAAAAAATAAAAAGTATAGGTTAAAATGTTGTTTATATGAATATATTGAATAAGAAATATGAAGTACTGTGTGTTCATACACATTAAAAGATGAAATTCCATTTTCTGTTTGCATTTTAACTTTTTATATTTGTCTGGTTTACTCAGACCGAATTCCAATACAAATAACTTTAAATTATTAATATTTTATTTTTTTAGGGTTGATATTGTGAAAAGAAGTATATTTTTAATCCACGGATTATTTCTTTGACATAACTTTGGTGCTCATGATTTTTAACAAGTTAGGTTTGATTTTTTATATGCGACAAAAATAATGATGCATTTGTATTATAAAGGCAAAATTTAGTTATTTATGCTTTCATCAGTTAGTTTCAAGATATTTTCGTGTCTTCGTCGTTGATTGGTTTTAAACTTGTATGCGAGACGAAATTCTTCCTGACGTAAGTATGTGCTCATAAATTATTATATAATTTTCATGAGGATTGTCAATTTTAAAAGCTTGATGTTATTTTTATTTCAAAATAAATTTTGTAATAAATTCAATGTTTTTTTATTCACATATATATTTTATTTGAATCGTAATATAAGATGGGGGCAAAGGGAAAAAAATTGAAATAGAATTTATGCGAATTGCGAAAAGAGAATTATTTATTATTTCAATTTTTTGACTAAAGTCCGCAGCCTATCTTCAGTTGGATACAACCTAGTAAAAAAATATATTAGGACAAATCACACAGATTGAGCTAGCCCCAAAGTAAGTTCTCAACGATATTATATTTTATAACAAATACATATAAATAAACATACAAGACCCGGGCCAATCAGAAAAAGATCATTTTCCATCATGACCCGACCGGGGATCGAACCTGGGACCTCTCGGTTCAGAGGCAAGCACTACCACTGCGCCACCGAGGTCGTCAAATGTAGGCTAATTCATAAAGTTAGAATAATATATAATATGCACAGATTCAAAAACATATGATGTATGGTCATAGATAAATATATATTGTATAGTTATTTTTTTATTTATGGTATGGTGGGTGTGTATGTAGGTACCATGGATTTAGTAAGTAACTTGGAATTAGTAGTTACTTCATACAACGTAAGTACTTCGTGAGTACCTACTAATTCCATGGTAGGTAACTAGTGCTTTGGATTTCTCATAAAGTATGGTTTACGAATGTGCACTCTATTGTCGTGTAGCTAATACTATATGGAACCCTCCGAGTTGCTGAGACCATCATACCTACTGACGTCTGTTACATAAAATAATGTCAAATTACTTATTTATGATTTACTCGAAAACATAAATAACTAGGTAGGTACCTACTTCATTAGGTTTATCATGGTTAAATCCTGTTTACGTAGGTACGTATTTAAAATTTAATGTCCATTGTTGGTTTTGTATAATATCATCGATCATCAACGTTTATGGGTAGGTAAATATTATCACACCAAAAACATCCTGTAAAAATAACCAAGTCTCGATGAAGTGAAGATGAGTTTTTTTTTCTGTAGGGTAGGTATATAAAAAGTGATGAATCTATAGGTAATTATGACCGACAGTTGAGCATTCTTCAAGCATAATTACGTGTTGACAGACACAAGATGATGAATTCCTAGATTCGAATTTCCCCTTTACGTGGGCATCAAACCCTACCCCTGTACCAAATTTCAGCACTGTAGAGTAGATCTATGGGAAATACTAGTTTTATTTTGATAATAAGTGAGTGTAAAAATAGTGAAACTTTGCTTTCGCATAACTTCAGAAATATACGACCTACATGTTTGAAATTTTGAGTTTCTAGTATACGCTTATAGCTAACTAGAAGTCGATAATTACAACGTTCTAAATCTATTTAGAGGTTCTCATAAAAATACGCCGAAATGATTTTAGTAAACCATGGTAGTGTACCTATGCTTCGCGCTAGACTTGGCGAGGGCACTGCCGCGTCCCTGTATTTTATTATAATATACGTGTAATATACCCGTTAATAAATATTTTATTATTATAATATTACATGCCTAGCGTATTGGTAGAATGATCCAGGTAATGGCTTGAGTTCTTCATAATAGATTATTATAATGTCCAGTCTTCATGTTCGTGATATAAGTAGCAGATAAACTTCCAGAACCATGCCTTGGTACGGCCATGCATAAATCTAGATAGTATTGCATAAATCTAGATAGAATACAAATGTCCTGTCCATGCCGAGCCAAGCAGAAGGGGCAAACCCAAAAACTTGCTGACTTAATGTTGTCAAGGAGGATATGCGTAATGGCACGCATACGTATATGTAGTAAGACTACCAAGGACGGCGAAGCTTCTGTGAAAAAGAGAAAGAGTAGGAAAGCCGACCCATTTGACTAGTTGCATTGCCTGCTCCATCCTGCATTGAAAAACCTCAATTAAATTATTTAAACAATATTTTATGAAAAAAGATTACTTTATTTTTCGTTAGCTTACATTGTAATGATAAGAAAACATTTTTTCTCTGAAAAGAAGAGCTTTTCATTTTGTCTACCTCTCGTAGGTATGGATGTTTATTGCTTTCGTGCCTTGGTCAACAACATTCTACTATTCTATTTTTTTAGGGAATAATAAAAATTCAAAAGTAAAATATAAGATACTTAAATTTTACTTTTTTGAATTACTTGATTGATGATCCTTTTTTAATTAAGTACCCACGTAGGTACCTACCCTATATCTACCTATAGACTATATTCTAAATAATTTAACCATTAATGCTACAGGTAGGTAGGTACCTAAGTAATGTATGATAGTTCTGTACCAGTTTGAAAATAAATTCGTAAACAACGGGGGTTAGATTTTATTAAAGGCGCCTAAAGGCATCTGACATGACATAGAAATATTACGATTACATACACTTATTATTTCTAAATAAAATATCATTATCACGTTTCTTTGGCACCTATTTATACCAAGAATTGAAAAACCAAATTGGAAATTCTTATTTTGCACTCCGTTCAATTGACCAAAGGTTTTTTTGAACCTTCTACCAAAAAACCGTTACGGTGTGCATGTACGATGCGCGCGCGCTTCAGAGAGGCTTGAAACGAAGTTGCCATAAATAGCCGCACGCGGGGAGGGCCAAGTTAGTTCCACGGAGGCTTCTGAGGAGAACCGTCGTCATGCAGAACTGCACATTCTTAATCTTCGCGGCCGTCGTGGCCCTGGCTCTGGCAGGTTAGTGCCCCCTGTCTTTGCAGCAACCACCGGTATTATTTAGGTACTATCACTTGTTTTTCTTTTTGGTACGTTATTCCTCTGAGTAATCTTCGATGGGTCGCAATTTACAATGGGCTTTCAAGTTTTTATCACTTATGAAGAACGAGCACCTTGTTTCGTGAATAAACATTTTTCTTATAAACAAAAGTTTTGATGACAAATTATAGAAGGCTTGGATATTTTTAATGAAATTATTGTTAATATGATTTAATTGTTTTATTTATATGATTAAATCAATGGAAATCTATAGCATAATTATTAAAATTATTTACGATTTCAAAATTCAGACACTTGAAACTTTATTCTCTCATTCATACCATACAAGCGGTGCATTTTTTATAGATGAATCTATTACCATTAGGTAACAGGACCTTCCAATCATCGAATTTTGTTAATTGTATACCTAGTTAAAATCAAAATAGCGGTAATCACGATGCGTTAAGGTCGCAGTTTAAAAGCTCGTCTTTGTGAAATCGTGATTATGATGATCTCACCCTTGAACATGACTGTGAGGATGTTCATTTTAACCAATATATTTTTTTACTTTTATACGTATTTACGTTCCTTTATTTATGTAGTTAAAATGTATTGCTAATTAGGTATTATTTCAGGACTGTCTTTGATTGAACGACTTCATTGTTCATTGATTGAAAGACATTGCAGATTGATTTAACTTATATAAATGAGTAATATTGTGTTTGGATGAAATCATCTATATATATTGATTTTTGTTGGAACTAATTTAAGAATGAAATCCATACATAACTAACCCACCATCGCGATGGTGGCATGTGGGATGCATCGTCCCATTATTACGAGTGTCTATAGGCTAGGTACTTTCAGCGGTTATCCATTAGTATCATATAGCGATGCTGTCGTTGTGGGATTCCCGCGACTGATCTGTATCTGTTTTCATATTTCCTTACAAACTCTTCCGAGAAAAACATTTTGATATTTTTTGCTATACTTTATTAAGATTCTCTGGACACTTGCTCGATTTCGACATCTATACGTATATATACCGATATATCCGTATAATACCGATATAATAGCAAAATTCTGAAATAGTACCGCGATGATTTCAGAGGGCCAGTTTTACGTACCCCGTTCGTACTATATCATCGACGCTGAGGGCCACGAGTCCGCACCGGTGCCACTGCGGCGCCTGCGCCGGTCGCTGCAGCCTTACCCGTACGCCTCGGGCGTGCCCCAGTGGGGATCAGGGGCCAGTGCCAACGCTAACGCCAATGCTAACGCGCAAGCTAATGGCTGTAAGTACTGCAATATACTCTTTAATTTATTCGGATTCTGATGGGATTTTGAGAAAAAATAAATATGTGTGGAATTTTGTCAAATTGGGATTGCATAGATACTTCTGTCTATGCATATCTAACAAAACGCGAAATACCTAACTATATTTTTGGTCGTTTGAACTATGAAACATAAGGGAACAACCATTTTAAACTAATGAAACGTCAAAATGCAAACAAAAACAAATTTTTACGTACAATTGTTCACGTGGTAAGTGCGTTTACTTTGTCTAACTTGCGCCATACATGGGTAACAGTAGGCACACATGTGGAATGCTTTCAGTTATATCTACCGCTGCTGACAAGTGCTGTTTAAACAATGCCAATGACACGCTGCGAGAATGAACTTAAATTTTAATACAAACTTCCAGTGTTTTACAAGGCTCTCCAGTAAATTTAAAACCATATAAGTATAACAGCACAGATCCTAAAAATATTCCAAAACATCTTTTCTTTCTTATCGAGTATGAGCTAATATTGGTGTCCGATTTTATTAAATCCGGACATGACTTTTTTAAAAGCAAAATAATTTAAATGTATGGAATAAGTGAAAGCTTTTCAAAATTAAAAGTTCATTCTTAGATGACAGAAGCACACGATCAGATCTTTCATGGTTGTAATATTTATGGAGTAAATACTTATGTTTTTTCACAAACGTGTTTAAAAGTCCTTCAAGAATCGTGATCGTGACAGAGTTTTATTTTCGATGATCACACCCAACACCGGAAGTTATTGGCCAATTAGAAGTGAGTGAACTGAGTTAAATACAAAGTTTTTATTGAACATTGCTTCAACATATTTGTTTGGATCACACACTACGAATAAAATAAGCGTCTAGATCGTGTCAAAGAAAGCTTCGTGCCAAAAGTTCATGGAGATTTAATTTTTTAATTCATTCAGTATTTACAATTTCTGTTTTAGCAATAAACGAAAATTCATGTAAAAATTGAAGATACTAGTTGTTCGCCGCGAACTTGGACCTCGCGAACACAATATTTTTTTGAGTTTTTACAAAATTGAGAATATTTCAAAAACGGTTTTTGTTTTCCCACGAATTTTGAACGAACACGAACAACACGAACAGATCCTACATACCTTTTAGGTAATTTTATCAAAATCAGACCAACGGCTAGAAACTTATCGCATTATAAACATACATACAAAAATGTATTTTTGGCCCAAGTTCATTTGTAGACCTCGCTCGCTTCGCTGCTGAATAATAGATAATGTCAAGAAAATCGAAAGAGGACCCTGGGCTCCGACGCTCCATGGGCCGCGGAAGGACCCGGGAAACCATTCAAATGAGAGATAGAGTGAGAGAAAGTAGATGATATTAATAAGTGGAAAAAAAAATTAAAAATCGGCGTTAAGCTTCGAAGCTTAACAACTGGGAAAGAACCGGGGAAAACGCAGGCAAGAGTGAGGGAGAAATACTAGATCGCAGAAAAAATATTAGAACAATTAATTCGCTCAAAGTCGACAACTATCCTTAATGCTCCTTACAATAAACTGTTTTGAATATAGATCACGCACTGTAGTGGGTAGAGTAAAAGGCACCGTTCAACTAACGGTACAAATCCACGCTCTGTTTTAGCGTTGGTCTTCTATCTTACTAAGTACGGTCATAAAAAAATATTGCACCAATTGAACTAGCTTTCTCAAACACCTTCGAGTATTCAACTCATCGAAAATTTCGGATACCGTAAGCTGCTCTCCTTTCAGATTGATTGGTTTTGATTTGAACCAGTCACGTGTATGATTGTAGAATCCAACTGGACCATTTGCTACTCAAACTATAGTTCGGTTAACCGGACTACTAACCGTTTGGTAGAGCAAAAATGACGAGGTTTTTGTTGTGTTTACTCATTGCATAAAACTTATCATTTATTTAAGTAAAACAAAACACTAGGTAATCGTTAATTTTTATATTTCAACATTGCATCGCTGGTTAACAGTTTAAGTTCACTAGTGTTCATATATACTTGACGTGACAAGTAATACATACTAGTGGTAGAGGTAGAGGTATTCGTTTCATTTCATTTATTTCTTCAATAACAATTTTATATAATTACGTGTGTGCGTAGTATTTAATTAAAATTAAATTAACAAAAAGATAATATTACCGAATGTTTACATTACAAATTAGGTTAAATGCCTTTAGGCGACTTGAATAAAATGACACCAGTGTAGGCAATTAACACATTC
This sequence comes from Plodia interpunctella, assembly GCF_027563975.2. NCBI lineage: Eukaryota > Metazoa > Arthropoda > Insecta > Lepidoptera > Pyralidae > Plodia > Plodia interpunctella. The sequence continues at coordinate 5,949,671 of NC_071295.1, forward strand.
GAAAAGAAAGAAGATCAAGAGGAAACCTAGTAAATCAATATGACTTTAACCCTTGAAAAAGATCTCAAGGAAATTCACTGCTAAATTTTATGCTTAAATGAAAACGTTGAATTTACGTGAACAAAATCTCCGGACAACATTTTTATTTTTGTAAAATGTTATGAATTTATACCAACACGTATTTCAGGGTTACACTAGAGCTGCTGAATATGAAAAATTTCTTAGCAACTTAGTAGTAAAGGCTCCAACTGAAAGTCAGTGTATTGCTCCTAGAGTAATAACATCACTGAGTTGCGGCCTGTTTACATTACTGCAGCACACACACCCATAATCACTTTTTGTACTTACCCACGTTTTGATTTTTTTTCTTTATCTTAATTTTTTTTTGGTTATTATGTTTGTGTCTGTAGTTTTTTGAATAAACTTATTTCTATTCTATTCTAAAAATGGATGAAATGAGAAAATGTTATATTCAAAAAACCTTTTTCCGTACCTTTTATATAAACAATATACATATAGGAGATTTTTATCATATTATATTATTTCCGCATATAACTTTCTTAATTTATTTCTTTCCAGGGAGCGGTGCGGACGCGCATGCTAATGCCAATGCAAATGCTCAAGCTGGTGGTCAACCCAGCTGGGGGGGCTGGGGCGCCCCCTCCGGCTCCTATGGCGCCACCAACCCTGCCCTGAGGTGAGGGGATGAACAAACATGTCTAAAATTACGTGTGCTAACTTTCGATTTTTTGAAAATAATCCATGTAAGTCGATATGACAAATAAAACAAGAGTTACTAATATTTATTAAAATTTATTTACTTAATTAATAATTGATTAAGAAACCAATTTATTTTATTTTTATCATAACTAGAGAATCTCTATAAAATATTGCAAAGTTAAAGGTGTCGTTGATGTCTTTTATATGGACTCCGAGTTTGAAAAAATAAAATAACTTATAACATTAAAATATTACAACTTAAAGCTCCTTGTTTGATTGTTTATTTACTAATCGAATAGGAATTCGTGTTTACCAAAACTTTTCACATGTATACGGTGGAAAATTGGCATAAATAAGTAGATAAATTTTGTCCTGAAAATCGAAAAAAAAATCTATGTAAACATTGGTTGGTAACTAACCTAAAATATTTTCTGTGTCCAGCAGGAATTAAGGCGGCGCTGCGAGTAATATAGACTAACATGGTGTCGGCACATCCATCCTGAACATTTTCCATCAGTTGCACCCTGCGCCCGCGCACCCTGACCCTGCGCACGCCCGCGCCATGGCTGTGCAACTGCCGGAAGATAATATTTATTAAAATTATCCTATAATAATAAATTCAATTCATTGTTACGATTTATGTGTTGTTAATCTTTGTGTTTATCCTGAAATTACGCTCGCACATTAAATACTAAACAATTTTTTGTACAAAAATGTCTAATTTGCCACATGCTTTTTTTATCGTCAGATATCTTGTGTCATTTAACGCCTGACTAAAAACCCATGACAGTGCTGTAAACCGTCGAGGATTTCCCTCGGTGGGAGCCGATCCTCGGTGCAGCATCAGGTCATGATTATTATAATAATGCATTGTTATGGAAATTGAAGTGCCGTGGGAAATTTCAACTCTGTAGCACAACTGGAAGTAGAAGTAATCTAACTTGCAAGATAGATTACAGACAGACAAAACAGTTAAACTAAATAAAAACTTGTAAAATATAAGTGCCAGATAATATTTGAGGATGTTTTCTTCTTTTTTTTTAATATGGAAAGCTAATAATTAAACGGTAAAAAGTAACTATTTCCGTTGCTGATGGTTCACAGTCTAAGATTAAGTGTGTTAAGTAGGAAGCATCTAGTACTTTGTAATTTCCTGTTTAGTGGAAACATTATATTATACCTTTAATGTTACTTTATTTTGGCTGCTTAAAACATAAAGCCACACCGAATTATGACATACTCTTATTGTATATAATACTATTGTAAGTCATGTTCCCTCGTATCTGTCGTTTAAAGTCTGTTCTTTTGTCGTCTGGTTTAGGCAAGGGTGAAGATAATTTGGAGTGGTTTTAAATTAGAACATCTGACAATGCGTGATGCGCGAATTAACAAACATACTGGTAGATAGATAAACGGAATGACAGACAGACAGACAAAAATTAAAAAAAAAATGTTTTAGCTTCTATTAGTCCCATAGTAACCCTTTATAATTACTTTAATATCTCCTCTGTCTGTACATATCATGTGTCTCTTTCTTAACTTCGCGTCATTCCTGATTGATTTCGGGGCTATAACGCTGCGAAACTAGGGGTCAGAATAAAACTAAACCAAAAAATTCAATCAATCAAATCTTTCAATTCAAAATAAACCAAAAGTATTCGGCTGTGATTTTACAACCGGCAACCTGCCTCATACCAACCCTTCCTTGAGAATGCATGAACGAATTAATTTATTTTTCACGTTTTATAATTTTGCGTTCTTACGTCGCTTCATCACATTGCACGCCTCTGTATTTCCGTATATTGTAGCTAATTCCTTGTTTGCAGCGCGGGCCAGACTCGGCGTCTATCGGGTCCTGTCACAGGAGCTCACTCAGTTCAGGCCAGCTCGTCCGTGGGTCTAGACTCCTCAGGCCAGGGGTATTACGACCAATATACTTCTGTCTCTAACTAATTTAATTTCCCACTTTTAAAATAAGATCGCAAATATTTTTTCAGTATCTTCTACACACTTTATAATTTAAAATATATATAATAAAAATAATGCAGCGGTCTTATCCACTAAATACATGAGTACTTACAAAAATATTTAGTACATTAATAATTGAGTATTTTACCAAGGAATTAAAAAAAAAGTTGTTTCTGAGTTATTCATAAATAGTTATATTAATATATGGATGGGTTTTATTTTAATAAAATAAAATTGTTACTTTGGTTACCGTTTTTATTAAACAAAAATATGTTGTGCACCTGCGTAATTAAATAGGCAAAGCTTATTTTTCAATGCAATTTGAACTTAAACCTTAAACTAAGAGAGCCTCTTTGTGAAATTTATTGAAATGTAATACAAGTCTAGGAGTTGTTTATTGACTAATAAATACCCGTTTGAGAAATCTTATATACTGAAAACTGATGCAGTGCCATCATACACTGCGCTATGTGTAGCTAAGTGCATTTGCACGTGATACAAATTAAGACAAAAAATGACAAATACAAATGAGAAATTCGTGAAATATTATTAATATCTACTATTACGACTACGAGGTACTGACGAACATTAGTTTGGTCAGAATAGAAATGTTACTTGTGCGGTAGGTCCAGTCTGTATTGAGGTTTGTTGTACTGGTATCCCGGTTGTGGCTCCGGCACCGGCGCCGGCGCTGGCGCGGGCTGCGGATTGATAGGGACCTGTGGCGGCGTGATGATCACAGCATCATCCGTCAGTCCTACATCGCGACCGAACGGCACAAATCCTTGTGCAAACTGCTGAGGATGCTGTTGATAAACAGGAGGCGCTTGGTAGAACTGAGGCTGTACTCGAGGAGGTGCACCATATTGCGTTGCTAATTCGTACTGATTTGGAACCCCATATTGCGAAGGCAGTTCCATCCGACCAAACATGCTGCCAAGGAATGGAAACTTGTTCGTTAGCGTAGCCCACAGTCCCGTGCCGCCGACCTGGTTGCTTCCCTGTCCATTGCCCCAGAACAGACGCTGCGATGGCTGCTGCAGGAAGTTGGGGTCAACAGCGACGGAGTAAGGGTCGTTTGGCCCCGTGTTGTAGGGAGCCTCTCTCGGCGCGTAATACCCAAAGGTATTACCTGGAATAGTATTAAGGAAAATTATAGCCAGCTTTAGTTAATCGTAAGTGTCCTTGGGCTAGTACTTTACCTAGATATTAGCCTAAGAACACTTTAAGATTAACTACCTACTACTTATATAAACTATTTTCTACAAATTTAACTTTATGATTCTTGAAAATATTTACGTACTAATTACGTAAAAATAATTAGACACTTTTTAATACGTATTGGGCAAATTAGAATATGGTATTTTAATTTTTATTAGTCTGCTTTGTCCTGTGTTCAAATGCAATCCATAATTCACGTACCCACAACACTGCACAAAAAGAAAACAGCGTAAGCATTCATTTTTCTCACGAGCTTCTGAACCTCAACTGCGTGCCATTGTTACTCGTCTTTGCATTTATACCGCTTCTATTTGCTCCGAAAAGAGGACCTTGAAGTAAAATTCTCGTAACCCAATATTGAAAGTGTGAGGTAATGAGGAGGTAGGGGCTCACCCAGCTGGCCGGTGTGGACAATAGGCGCGACATCTAGGTGACTCGTGCGGCCCGACCCGTGCCGTTACATACAGGGTGCTCGGCTGCGCGTGCGCCATTCAGGACGACATATGCACTGCGCAATCGCCGAGCGCCACCGGCGATGCCATCCCCGCAAGAGAGAAATTGACCGGTTATGCCGAGATTTCACCATTGTCCGCAAAGATTGATGGGAGAAACCAATGTGACGTTAATTACGATCATTTTTCATACAATCAATAAAAATCCCATCTGCTGCGTTATCATGATCCAAACTTGGTGTCGATTACCTACATAAAAGATACTTACGAGTACAGTTTTTCCGATGCAATATTATGTAATGCAGCAATCTTAACATACCGAACATTAAATACGATGATAAATAAGCAACGTCATTGTAATATTGTATCCAAATAATAATAATAAATAAATAAATATATTAGGACAAATCACACAGATTGAGCTAGCCCCAAAGTAAGCTCGACACTTGTGTTATGGGATACTAACTCAACGATACTATATTTTATAACAAATACATATATAGATAAACATCCAAGACCCGGGCCAATCAGAAAAAGATCATTTTCCATCATGACCCGACCGGGGATCGAACCTGGGACCTCTTGGTTCAATGGCAAGAACTTTACCACTGCGACACCGAGGTCGTCAAATAGATGCCAACATCTTACTGGCTCCAATACCTATATCAGACAGTCGAAAGGGCTGATAGGCGTAAATTTATCAATAAGAAGTGGCGTACATTGCATCGCATGATTAAACAAATGAAGTTATATACGAGATAACATGTGATCTCCCCATGAGAAAATAAATCAGACATTTTCTTGCTTGCTACCCTGCGCAGAGGTAGTGAGTGAATTTAAAAATTATTAAAAAAATATCTCCGTTATTTTTCATATCTCACCACCCCCAAAATATTCATATGTTCCCTATTATATTACACAATTAATCTTATTTTTAGGACATCTCTCACTCATCTCATATAAAAATTCTTGGATTCCAGCAATGCGATCGTTTATTCGATATTTTACAAAGCATGTTTTGATAAAATATCAAATGAAAACTGACCTGAAAATAAATGTGGTGTTGACCTTTTCTCGAAAAAACTACACTTCTAGCAAGAAGGGTTAATAATTCGTAGAAGTTTTACTCCATTTTTACTCCAACAAAAAAAAACGAACACACGCTGTAAATGATGAACTTTTGTGAAAAATGCACCGGTACGCGTACGTGCGTGTTTACTCAACATAATCGGCATTATTCATAAGATAACAAGTATTTGTCTTCGCCGCTTGTCACGGTATTGTGGTCCGCAGAAGCGATTTGCGAAACGTTGCCCAATACGATGCGAGCTTACGCACCGCGGGCCTAGAGTGAGTATGGAATAGATAAGAATGATAACTATGAAGTCCAAACAATGAAAATTCTTACTGATTGTTTTAGTATTGAGTCGATTACTCAAGGAAAAATTGTTACTTGGTACGGAATTCTAAGAAAATAATTATCTATTTATCTAATTAATTACTTATTTACTACATAATGTGATTTTACTCTTGTGTGAATGTAGTGTTTTGTTTGGAAGACAATTAAGAATTTACATAATAAGGTAATTATTTGGAAAATTGCTATAGTGTTTGTAACGTCACGTAATATTACGTATACCTAACGCCTTCATTTTGGGTCTAAGTAGAGGTTGAAGAAAATTAGTCCTAAAAGAATTTTGATATTATAAATATATTTCGCTTCTATCAATTGTAAGATCTTTGGTTAATCTTATCTCTATATCTAACCAGCTTAAAGTTTATGATTAGCATTAGGGAAAGCGGTCACTGTGGCCGGTCGTAGGTCAAGCAGCGGCCGCGACGCCTGTGGTCTGTTGTTTGACGACATACAGTTTATTTGTAAAAAAAAAATGATTTTGCCGATATATTAGTTTAATAAATCAATAAGTTTTGGAACTGACATACCTACAATAAATTATTTTTTTTTGCAAATGTTACTTAGATAAAATTAAGCAAGCATAGAAGCTAATGTTCCAGAATTTTTGATTGATAAAACCGACCTTATTTCGAACTGTAACTAAAATGTTTGACAAATCATGACAATCTGAAAGATCTTCGACTTTACTTGGAGCCCATTCCACATGCGTAAAATGATTATTCATCCCTGTCCAGTTATCATCGAAGTCTTCCTTCCAGCCACCAAAATGTATTACTATCACCGGAACCGAGGCCAACAATTATTTTGTAAATATTTTTCAAAAGTTACTTAGTTCTAATTAAGTTTGCAACATTTGATCCACTCAAAAATTAAAAGTAAACTTAGCTAAAATGTTGTAAAAACGTTTATTAAAATCATTTCAAGCTGTGTGCAATATATAATTTCCACAAATACCTTCAATGCAGACCCCATGCACCCACGCACACATTTTATAGCGCTATTTACGATGTCAATAACTCGGGAACCTAGACATTTGACACATTTCCAGGAATAAGTGAATGCCTTTAGGTATTAGTATGTGCGTCCACGCCATATTACAGATTAGCATTCTCGGTACTTATTGGTTGCGCATTTCGTATTTACGAACACCCGAATTGCAGTAGTTGCATCGCAAATCGATTGTGCTAGCTGTCGCGAGGTCATCATAATATTTGTTTTTGTAATCCGAATGGTAGGTTTACATGAAATTGTATGAATTCTTTAATACATCGATCTAAATTACTTAAATATAAGGAGTCTGTACCCTGTACTTATTTACCTAGAATTTAATGCTTCACGTTTGCCTTTGATATGCTTATTTACTCTATTTACCGATCCAGACTGATACAGTTTTGACAAGTGTTTTTTAATCAATTATCTCTTACTTAAAGTTCGTGGCTATACAAGTACACATTAATGGGTGAGATATATACAAGAAAATAACTCAATAACACATTTGTAATTGCAATTCCCATAATTGTTTAATATGCAGTAACTGGCTCTAGGCGACGGGAAATATCAATGTTTATTTTAATGTGACAATATAAATGTGATCATCACGTGCATCGGTTCGCTAGTCACGCATGACATATAATATCACACATGATACCTAATTAATTATAAATACATTGTCGTAATATAGAATTTAAAAGTACAAGTTAAATTTCAGATGCTAAATGTAAACTGCTAAATGTTCAATAGTTATCTAAATTAGGACAAGTAGAAATAGGTTGTAACGAAGGGCAGGCTTCAAGCGAAATAAATTTAAAGCAACATTTAATAAGTAGCTACGTATGAAATAATAAAAATACTTCAAGCAAATATTTTCGATAAACATTTTTGTGTGTCAAAATAAACAAGAAATTTTAAATTATCGATTCGGCACGGAATAAAAAGATTTATGTATCATTTTATTATTTCGTATGTGTAATTATACATTGAACAAAAAATGAAGTTCGGACACGCAAAAACAATCTGTCTAATGGGTTTAAAATTAATTTACGCGATCTGTGATATTAAACTACATATGCAGATGAGGTTTTAAAAAATGTGTGTAGGTACTTTAGATAGTGTGCGAACATAGGTACATAGATTAAGTTCATGATATGAAATGACCCTGACAAGCCTTCGTGAATAATACGACTGGGCGAGGATATAATCGACTTTATTACTCAGCCAGCCTTTCCGCCAGGAGTTCACTACTCCTGATAACATTCCACATGGCATTTAACAAAGATGAGTAGGTAAGTACACTATAATTTATTTAGAAGATTTATATATGTTATTTTTTGTCAATCCACACTAATATTATAAAGAGAAAAGATTTTTACTTGTGTTTTTAATGAATAAACTCAAAAACTACTCGACCGATTTAGATGAACTTTGGCACAGAAATAGGTGAAAACTTCTTAAATTAACATTCAAAAACTAATCTTGATTAGATTAGTTGTAGATATACCTAAGTAACTAGATATACATATCTGTCTATGTATACACATTTTTAGGCCAAGTATGACTTACATTGCTTCGTTTTGTTTTCATAGAATGACTCACAACACAAAGTATCCCACAAGCAAAGTAATTTTAGAATTTCGATTGTTGCCGTTCTGAAGGCTCTACTTGATATTCATGTGGTAAAACATTTAAATTATATTAAAATTTGTCTTGTTTCCCGGATACAAAGCTATGACATCACGTCGTGACTCAACATTGCTGCCAAATATTTTCACCATTAAGCAATTAAATAGTCGTCTATTTAGACAAAAAAAAAAATAATTGATTGGCATCGCATGTAATGTTTGTCGTAACGCTCAAATTGTAGTATGAGAGTTATTAAACCAATGAGAATGTTAGGAATTGAATTCCCATAGAATATGGTCTTGTGTTATCCCGCACAGCTCAAGGAATATCCTAATATCTGATGGAGTGTTCTTCAGTTGCGAAAATGGATCAAAGCGGTTGGAGGATATAAAATTAGTCGTAGTTAATTAGTGCAAATTTGTAGCCACTTCTACTCGTAAAAAGTGTTTAAAAGACTAATTTATTTAATTTGCCCAACATCCGTAATAAACAGTAGTGCATACCTAACCTAAAGTCGTGTTATGAGACAATGGATGGGGGCGACGACGACGATTGTATCAGTAGAGCATAATACTAATGTGATTTATTCCTAATGAGATGATGATCTGTCCTTAGAAGGTCAGACGTAAGAGGACTAACCGCTCGTTTATTATTACGATGATTATAAAGTGAAATAAGCATCATTGTATCATTTATACTCTTTCAATGGTCATTATAACAATTACTATAAATCTATAAAAGGATACAAGAATTTTTAAATAACACGTGATCTTGAGCGTGGCATATCTTTGTTTACCTACGTGTACTGCATAGACATATATTTTTCTATTTATTTAAGTATCAACAAATATGTATGCATTCGATGTGTGCAACTATATATTTAAATTATTTGTAGATGCTTATTTGTATAGTTCTATTGGTTTGTAAGATTTAAAAAATCTGTACACAAGTAAGATAAGGTGTATAATACTCGTAAATTAACAATTTATATGAAAATAGTATATTTATTCAAACATCAATTAAGCTAATGATTATCACATCACAATATAATTATTTCTTCTACTTAATATTAATTTTCAAGTCTTTTCGTTGGAACATAAGATTCATTGCACTTCAAATTTATCTGCCGTAACCTGAAACAAACAACATTGACATAATGATACATTGTTGAACTTTTGCTATTTCACAAGTTTATATTTCGTTTCACCTATCCCGATGTATGTCTGTTACTTCCGCATGTCGTACAAACTTGAAATTTTCCACGTCACACCAGTTTCTATGACAATGCATTATTATGATAAGCATTACCCATGTGTATGGTGCATCCAGAATCGGATTCAACTCCTCAACGGTTTTTGCACGGAAATGTTTTTTTTGTCATGTTGCGTTGAATGCAATAAGCTCTTTCTGATGACTTGAAAAACTGGTTACTTAAATGAAATTTTGTAATAAAACTTGAGCTTTCACATTAGAATCCTACTCGTGTCACATAATTTTGTAAATAGTTGTGTATGCTATTACAGCCATTAGTCTGGCCACATTACTAAATAATTACATAACTACTAGTTTAAATGGACACCCACCTCCTTTTGTTGCAGATCCGGCAACGGAGTGAGCTGAAGCTGAACTGCCTGCGAAGCTTCCTCCGACAGCGTAGGAGCTGGCACCGGCCCCGCCGACAGCGCCTGCTGCGCTTTGAGCCAGAGCACCCAAACCATTCAGTCCATTGTGTAGTTTTTCCAACAGGCCACTCTTTGATAAACCCCCAGCCACACCGAAGTTTCCGCCGTAAGAATCGTGCCCTGAAGTTCCACAGCCAGAATTGCAACCACCAGCTTTATTGTGATCCCCGTAACTCCCACTACCAAATATACCAGCATTCGCCGACGCAGCTGCCCCGGAAAATACTCCATAACCACCATTTAATTTATTGCCACTGACAGCATCATTATTACTGCCTAATGAGGCTCCTATTTGATGTTTAATTGCAGCAATATTTCCAATTTTTCCGCCATCAAATGGCTTTAATATACCTGGCGGGCCACCAAAACCTTCAGTATAAAGTACTCCTTCGCTTCCGGCCGCAGCAACAGCAAAAGCTCCACTAGCGGTATTTTGTCCATAATGAGGTTTGCCATTTTGGGTCCCACACTTTCCTGATGTACACGGTCTTGTACCGGAAGGATTGGAACCGTCTTCTTCTGAATGTGTATCACATTTTCCGGTTGAACATTGACGATGCCCTTGGTCGTTGTTGTTACCAGATGGAAGTTGAGGAGAAGGAGCAGTAAATTCGTGTGGTTTAAGAATTCCTGGAGGTCCCCCAAACCCACCAGTGTATACTTCCTCTTTGTTATTAACATTAGAAAGCACAGAAGACTGAGATTGGCTTCCAGCTGCAACACCAGAGTTTGCAGTGGTATGACTAGCACTAATGCTAGGTTTACTTGGTGATAAAGATGGAGGCACGAATGAGCCAGTATTTAAAACACCTCCTGCACTTCCTAATGCAACAATATGTGGTATATTAACAGGAGAGTTCGAAGATGCAGGTTGTGGTTGATAGGATATTGGCTGCGTGCTAGGATAATTTGGACATTTACCCGAGTCACAGTTGCCGGAACTGCTAACAGATCCCGTGGTTAATGATGCCCCAGAAGAAAATAGTCCCGTCGAACTAGTGTATCCAGTGCTTCCAATACCTTGAAGTGGTATTTGAGGGCCAGGTGTAACAGACGTAGATGGATTAATAGCGCAGTTACCTGACGCACAGCTTGGGGAAGGTATAGCACCGGAATAAGATAGGTTTTTATAACCAGAAGAACCAAAACTGCCTTGTTGAGGATTATTTCCACAATTACCTGACACACATGTTGGTGATGCACTCCCAGAAGGTTGGTCAAAAGGATGCGGTAATTTAGAACCGCTAGAACTAATGCTAGGTTTTGTTTCTATAGACGGGTAGTTAGCACAGTTCCCAGAAACACAATTAAGTGGTTTTCTTGGTAATATATTCTGTGGATAACTAGGGAGTCTAGGAAACGATGAATCTACATTGTAAGTAGAAGGATAACTGTTGCAAGTTCCTGATTGACAATGGCTCGGTCCAATAGGAAAAGGTCCTTGAGAATAGCCGGGAACTGTGGGCTTAGAATTTACAAAATCAGATGAATGACAATTTCCATTAGCGCAGTTTGATAAATTAGTAGAAGATTGTAGAGAAGGAATAGGTCCTGTGGTACCACTACTAACGGGGTAAGAAGGTTTGGAAAATTCTGTGACATGTGACTGTATTGGAATCTTAGAAACATTAATATCAATATTATTTTGATAGGATGGGTAAGTGCCACAATTTCCTGAAGCACAATCATTAGTTGGCAATTGTCCCTGTGGGAAATTGGGTATTTTAGATTGAGAAGGAGAAGCGTTGAAAGGATTACCACAATTCCCTGAAGGGCAGTTTACATTCGGCGTTGGCTTCGGATAATTTGAAATGGTAGGTTGTCCATAAGGTATACCTATAGGTTGTTTAGGAGAGCTATTACAATTTCCTGAATAACAATTAGGTGTAAAATCCAACTCTTGCGATTGAGTTGGAGTTGGAGCCTGATAAACCTGATTATTAGGACTAGTCTGATATGACGAACTGCTGCCACAATTTCCTATCACGCAGTTATGTGGTACTGCAGGTGAATGAGTTTGAGAATTATCAGGTAGTTTGGGAAGCAAGGGAATTGAATTGGAAGGATTAACACAATTACCTGAAACGCAATTTGTCGAGGGATAAATATTGTTGCTTTTTTGGTCAGTTGGGACTTGGACGTAACTGGGTATTTTTGGTTCGCCTTTGCTCGAGTACTCGTTGATTGATATAGGTCTAGGATAATTATGTGATTGTCCGTTGTCGCAATAGCCTCCTGCACAATTGTTTTTCCCTGGAGACACATTCGAAGATATTGATTTTGGCCCTTCCAGTTGTGGAGTTTTACAATTTGGATGTGTACATGGTTCTTCTTCTTTAGGTGGAATTAAATCTGTTGCGGGTTTATTAGCGGGTACTGTAGTTAGTGGTTGATTTTCATTGTAGGAAATTGAACTGGAATACCCTGGTTTTGTGCTCGGCGTTAATGAATCGCAATTTCCATTTTTACAGTCAACTCCAGAGGCTTGCGAAGAGATAGTACTTGTCGTGGCTGTATCAGATTGACTAGAACTGTCAAGTGATGTGGTCGAACTTGTAATATCGACAGAAATATCAGTAGACCCGTCATCTCTTTCCAGTTTTGTTGATGGTCCACTCAAACATTTTCCAGATGTACATTTCCCATTTGTTCCAAAATCACCTGTCGTTTGTGGTGGTCCACATTTACCTGATGCGCAGTTATTAGCATCATATGAACTGGCTGGTTTGTTGTTGTTTCCACTACAATTGCCATTTTCACAATTAGTCTGATTTTTAGAATTGTCATTATTGCACTGACCAGAAGCACATTCTTTGTGAGCGCTTTCAGGTATTGTTGCTTCAGATTCACTAGCATCTTTACAGTTGGGTCCTGCACATTGTACGGGACAATTACCGCTAGAACAAGGCCTATGATCACCATCTTTGGAATTAATATACGATCCGGCAGATGCTCCTGCCGCAGCATTAGATTTCACTCCAGTTATAGTTTGTAAATCAGGTGACCCTATTCCATTAGAATCGTTTATTCCTTTAGAGTCACTTTGACATCCACCTGAGCAGACCCCAGATCCAGTATTGCCAAGACTATTTAATCCAACTCCACCAGCCCCTGAACCACTGAAGCTAAATGAGCTGGAACTTGAGCTTGCACTTGATGATGCGAAGCTGGACGAAGACGACTTTGAGAAGCTGCCAGAAAACCCAGGCCCCGTTTGTATACTTAGAGGCAATCCAGCAACGCCAAACGCCCCTGCAGCAGCGCTGGCTTCCGCTGTAAACAAGGCATCAAAATTACAGTAACTAAATCGTCTAATTATGTTTTTAACATAATTAATAATTTTACCTACAGAATAGATATAGATATTTTTTTTGTTTTTAATGTTCCATGGCACAAGTTTGTCGTAGGATATTTTTCAACCGATATTATTTTTAAAACAAAGGTAAGGTATGTAAAATTAAATTATCTAGTCTTTATCCACGCGCCACGGCCACTTTTTTTTATTAAATAAGTAATATTTGTATTATAAAAAAAACCAAGCACACTCTCAAGAAACTCGTTTTATTATTTCTTATCAATGAAAAATGTCTATAGTTAGGTACTTATATCAGAAATGCGAAAATCTGATGGCGAAATCGCTAGCTGGGTCGATTTTTATGAAATTTGGAATACAGTTAATGTCCCATGCTGAGCGGAGGAAGAGGAGCACCAACTAGGTTCTGATATTTAGAAATTTAAAATGTTTGGATGCTATGTTTATTTGTTTAATAACCACATGCCAAGCATTAGATGGATCTTGATGAAATTTGTATATAAAGAAATAACGCGATATAAAATAGGGTATAACTTGACGGATTTTGAAGGTCGGTTAGGAAAAAATCTGAAACCCACATGTTTTATCAACGAGGAGCATATGATACCTATAAACCACAAAATAACAAAAAAGTAATTTACATTACACAGAGTTTGTTGTGGTGTGCATTGTTGGGTATCTTGGATTTACATATTTCCTTCACCAGTTTTTGCTGGCGAGTTGACTTCGTAACGCAATCTCTGCGCCAATCAAACTTTTAGTCTAAAAACTGATAATGTAACGTTATTTTCAGACTTAACTCTGATTAAAATCGCGACGACTATGTAGTATTACAGTATCTTTTTAATTAACCGACTTCAAAAAAAGTCGCGAGCTTTTTTTATGTAACTCGTAATAAAATTGATTTGTCACTTACCCCTAGCCGCAGCACCTCCTTTCACGTCATAACCATGTGGGTTGGCGGTCACTAACAGCAAGCTTACAAGTGTAAACACCACGGCACACTTGAGCTCCATCGCACCGAAGCTCCTAAACTCTAATGTTGATGTTGAGCTAAACACTGCCTTTATAAACCGATACACAAATAGACACTCTGTAATACAGCAAAAAACAGGTTGGCAGTACCACGAATCTTGTGTAGGCAGCTCGCGTTGTTTCCCGTCATATCATAATAATGTACTTTGGTACTTACCAGAGTGCTATGTACTCCGAATTATTTAATACGCATTTATAACATTCTCCTAAGTTCACGACTGGGGAAACACGCTAATGTATGAGGTTCATATCCGCTACACGTCATATCATTGTTTTATATCTCATGCGTGTTATGTTAATTGATTTGGGCTCTTAGTGGTCAAAATTTTAACAAAATTACTATGTTAACTGAGTGAATTGCGCGTTGTGGTTCTGCCTTAGAATAGGACTACGCCATATCTTCACGTGGATGTCGTATGACGCGACTAAGGAACACAAAGCCTTGCTGACAGACAACAATAGCATTTCCAAAGAGCATTTGATATATTTCTGATACAGTACAATAGGTAATATACCTACTGAAAAGTGGTGTATACTTTACATTATTGATGGTATAAAGATTAATATTTTGTCTTCAGAATCTTAATTGAATTCAGTTATAATAATTTATATACTCGTATCTTTACTTATTATGAAATGAAGTCCTCTGCCGCGTCTGTATGTCTGTTCGCGATAAACTACTGTACGGATTTTTATGTAGTTTTCACCAATAGACAGAGACAGTGAAGGAAGGTTTAGGTGTTAATTTATTATGTTTTTACCCAAGCGAAGCCGGGACGGGCCGCTAGTCTCTATGTATAAAAATGTTTCAATGCAGTCTCCAACGATATACGTACATTCGATGGGTTTATTTTCTGGCATTATTTAGGTATGTTTGGCTATTTCTTAACAATGTTTATTAACTTCAGAAAAGACTTCATGTGCCTTGTAGGAAATTCTGCTTCTGCATTCTAACAGGATGCTTTAGCGCCCGCAGTCATGATGGTTATTATTGCCATATTATTTTAATGATTGATAGCAATTTAGTATTTAAATCATCATTATTAAATGGCTTTGTATTATAAGGACACAGTATGATCTTGCCTTGTGAAGTCTAAGGCAGCTATTAATAATTTAAAATCCTTATAGGTTCCAAAATTTTTGTCGCATGCTGTCAGAGCATGGATCACCACAACTTGGGTTCCCGAAGGCTGCGACGTCAAAGTAGACCTCGAAAAAGATGGCCGGATGCTTAAGACGGAGATATATAGATGGATATATGGAAGATAAAAAGGAGTATGGTCCTTATGGAATATTTTGCCCAGAAGTGACAACTAAACAGGCTATCCTTACATATTATAAACCACCTCTGTCCCGTCTTTCTGTATGAACGCGGTAAACTCAAAAATTACCCGACGGATTTTGTATACAATTTTTTGCAATAGGTAGTTGTGATTCCCGAGGAAAGTTGTGTATATTTATTTGGCTTTACCCGAGCGAAGCATTAAGTTAAAATACTTAAAAGATGGGCCATTCCAAACCCGCTGCTGTCTCACGTTAACAACCTGAATTTATCAGAGCAAATAAAATTACAGAGCAGTTTATATAAAACGATGTCAATTTAGAATGCAAATAGCGTGGATTATAAATCTTTAACGTTGGCGCATGACAGAGATTGTGTTCGGATCATCGCAGGCGCATATCGTGCGACCACAGCCTGTGGCGGTGCACCCACATCCGGGTGACTGCATACACTAATCACGCAATCCATTTATACTGGTACCGAAAACAATTTCATCCAATTATCAATAGCTATTTATTGTGATAACAGTTAAATTTGGTGAAATGATTCATTTCGGATTGTTAGTTCCCCAAGAGCAACAAATATTTTTTGGTGTGCTTTATATGCGAAGTGCGTGCGTGCATAGAAAATAAGGCTCTAGCTATTTTGTTGAGTTATTAATTTAAACACTTTGTATTTAGAACATCCAGTTTCCACAGTCGAAGATGCAGTCATAAAATTTAAGTTAACTTGAAATGCCAGCGTATAGATTAACTCTATATGGCGAAATGTAGATCACAGGATACTACGATACAATAAAATTACTCATGCGCATGTAAGATAATAGGAAAAAACATACTGGAGTCGTGTGACCGTATATTGAGTTGATGACAAAGTTACTCGGCGGTCAAGGTACGCTCGTCGTCGGTATACATTACATGTTGATGACATAATTTCAGTCTCAACTATAATAATTTGTTCTGATTTTTTATAGGTAAATAGCCTTTGTTGGCGGCTTAGTCCGCGTGAATGTTTCATCTATCCTATATACGTCTATAAAGTTTCGGGAATACTGGGTTTTGTGGATATGGTGTGAAGAGGTAACAAAGAATTGTATTTTTTTTAACTGGAGCAGGCATAGCAATTATCGGCAAGTGTCCCACTTTCAAGTTCTTTATGGATTAGAATTAGACAAGGAATACTATAAAATGCTCCAATCTTCCAAGTTGTCTGCTATCATCAATTCATTACCTTTAAAGTTACCCGAAAGGCATATATTGTTGATAGATGCCTGCCTAAAAGCATTTTTTTTTATTTCACAAGGTTTTTCCTCATCTTTGATAATGAAATATGATTTCGAAGAATCCCACCAAGGAGGTTATCGTTCGTGTCAGCAATTAGAAAGAATCAATCACGGCGTTTACCTGGTATTCCCGGTTTGCTGGTGGCTTGCGGTTAATATAATGAGCTTTTAATATTCCAATGTCGGAGAGATTTTGTTTCAAAATGTAATATTATGTATTACATGTAAGCGGAAAAGGAATAGAATTTGTCCTGTGTGTTGTGCATATTTTAAATGTATACGAATTAACTACTCAGTGAAAAACGTAGTAAGTCAAAAAACTTCAGTATATTTCAAAAAATACACTTTCATCTAACTATAGGTTTGTGACAATTCATTGAATATAACTACAGGCAACTTTTACTCTACTGGTAAATATAGTTACGAGGTCCTTTGGCAAGTGGGTGATGAGTTTCCAACTATATGAACTCGTCGGGTTCGCGCGGCGCGTCCAAGTCCCTGTAGTGAATGACCGGGCGGAAATCCGCGCCGCCGCCCCTTTAACAATCAACATCAAAGTTAATCTAAGTGCCGCCTGTTCAACACACCACGCGCAAACAACTCTACTAACTACACCCCACAACTAGTTACCGCGAATCAAATCTCAGCTTCCCGGGAGTCGCTTATCGTTACACGCACAAAGGAAGAAGGAAAAACATTACAGATGTTTTTATATATGATTATTTATTGCAATAAACAGTAATAGACACATACAATAAGAAATATAAATAGGCGATGTGAGATCACATACAAATATATATATATAGAAAACTGACAATACTGATGTCATAATTTTATTTTAAAATTAAGTATGTAGATTTGATTGTACACATATAAATCCTTTTTAGTTTTATAATAAGTTATTACAATGTTTTGTTTTATTAATCTCTATCTAAAATCAAGGGTCATGTATTAAGAATTTCATTATATAAACAGTATTGAAAATATCAAATATTATTTATCTAAATGGTCTCTGAATAATTTAACCAACAAGTAAAACTGTCATTAACTTAACAATACAAACTTTGCTCGTCAATAAATGGTTATATCGGAATGTTATAACATGAAAGTACAACACAACATACTATAATTTGTCATGGTATCTATCTCTTAGAATATATCACCACTGTCCGGGAAGTCAAGATCGTTGTATGCTATAATAGGCCGCGATCGATCCACATTATCCCTGTAAATTATTTCTTTCAAGTCAGAAATGATGTCTTGACATGTAAAGTTTAAATACTTATCATTTTCTTATACAAAGCTTCATGCATTCAAATAACCATCCGTATTTTTAACAGTCATACATGTGCAGTTTAAACAAGGATATCACATTTGCTTCGTCATTCATGCAAATTTTGGGGTATAAGCGGTTACACGTCAATGGAAGACAATAATAGTGCTTAAATCAAATGTTAAGGTCATGCAAAAGGAATAAGATGTTAATGCGCTCCGGTGACCTCAGTCACCACGCGAAGTGGTTCACTTGACTTTCAACTTTGATAACAAAAGTTTAGAAGCAAAAGCCAAGCTTTGAAACGGAAAATATGTAAATAAAATGGTTATTAAAATCATAATTACCAAGAAAACAAAAATAATTATGAAGATATGCGATTCATGACAAATAAAATGTTTAGGTGGTTGTTAATCTTCGGAAAAAACAAGCTCATGCGGTAACTAAGATTCAATATGCAAACCAGAGAAAACACACATTAAAAACACCATTTTGTGAAAAAGTCTCATAAAAATTAATTAGATTACATGCATTTCAAATGTAAAACAAGAAAAAAAAGATTGCCTCCGAATATACCACAGACACAAAATAGACTTTAAAAAATGGGTTTGCGCCGAATTTTATGCTAAAATATTGGTCGTAAACCCGTGTCTGTGATAAAATAATGAATTTACAAAAATCTAATGGATATATTTATGCGTTTGTCATAGATTCAATAGGCGGAAAAAAACGAAACATTCGCCAAGCATGCAGTTCATTATCTATGATGGATACGAGCATTCAAATATTGCTGCAACACACACATGTTAGTGTCGAATTTTATATATGTATATAATTGGCCGACCTGGGTCTGGAGAAGCGCGGGTGTCGCGGCGCGTAGGGCTGCGGCGGGGCCCAGGCCGGCCAGCCCCAGCGCCCGCCGCCCGGCGCTCCGCCCCCGCCCGATCCGAAGCTTCTGTACCACATTACATTCATTAGAATTCCAGGATTCCTGTCAAGAAGCGAAAAAACGGAGAAGCGAAAGAACGGATTTTTGTCGAACTACATTTTTTTGCCGTTGCAATACTAAATAGATAAATACCCATTATTTAATTTCTTCACTTTCTTGACAGACTGTCCTCTATGTGGTAAGTCTAGGTTTCATTTAACTGTATAGATTACATCGAAACCAGTGCAGTAGATTTTGAGATTTACTTTAGCTGTAGGTTTTGCCTACAGATTACAAGATAAAGTCGTCAAACAGATTTATGCGCGAATTGAAATAGAGCGAAATAATTAATATGGAAAGAAAAAGGCGCGAAAGCCATCCTTCGATATCGAAAAGTTTTGGTGGTGCTCTATATTAAAACATGAGTCAGACTGATATACTAAAGTGGCTTCGTGTTTGTGGTTGAATTCGAACCTGGGACCTTTCAGTTCACAGGTAACGGACTAGCACCAGGGGTCCGATGAACACAACACAGAAAGGTGCACAGTTTGTGATCGTAGGTAAAAATATCTGCGCGCTGGGAATCGAACCCAGGACCTCCAGACAGCGGACATGACATGTGATACAGACGGCTGCGGCGGTGCATGGTGCGGATGCGGGACGTGCGCGCGCGCGGGCGCGTCGGGCAGCGCGGGCCGCCGCACGTCGCGCACGTACGCGTTGAAGTACGACACCTCGCGCCGCACCTCCTCCACCTGGGGACATGACAGGTTCCTTATATTCCTATAGAAGGATAGTTATATAGTATAATATACAATAAAAAATGAACACTAGAGTTGCGAATCTTACTTTCTTTCGAGTGATACATAGTGCTTTATAAGACACCTGCCTCAGCAGATGATAAAATAAAACACATCCATTCACAAATTCATCTTTTGAAAAAATAACACTTATCACATCACTTATTCTATTTGTGAGGACCTATAATTAGCTTCAGTTAACTAATTTTACAGCAACAAATAAAACATCATAGTAGGAAGCTACTGTGATGTTATTTTTGTTGCTGTTGGTCTTCCTATGATAATAAAATAAAATTAACCACTTCATATATGGTATTCAGCGAGAGTTACATTTATTTCTGTCGGGTTATAATTTATATCATTCCCAAGGGTATAATGGAATGTCATACAATTTTGAACAGTTTAATATTTTAATATTTTATGGTGTTTACCTTTTCTGCATGTTTGTTGAAAATGTGCTTTCTAATAAAGTCAGGACCCTTGAATTTCTTGCCACTTAGTGGACACAACCACTTATCTTTAGACAATTCTTGAGAATTGGCTTGAATGAACTTTTCCACTTCCGCTTCCGAATCCTAAAAATACAAGTTATTTTAATCATTTTTTCAAATAATTACATTCAAACAGCAAACGAGCAAGCACGTCACGTACCTTAATCCCAAGTTTCTGCAACTCTTCGTCGGCAAGGGGTTTAACATCTTGAAGGAATGCCGACATTTTACCTTCAAATGTTTTGATATAGTCCTGAATCTCTTGCTGTGTTGGCTACAACAGAACAATATAAGTTAAAGACAAATCAAAGCGATAACATATTCACACCATTGAGTTGATTCGGACGCAGCTAACCATTCACAGTGCGCCGTTGTTGCTTACTTCGAATCGATTCGATAGTGAGAAGAGAAATGCATCCGCCGCGCTTCGTCCACTGGATGTATTTATACATATTGAGCAATTTACCTTATTGGCCGGAGGTCCAGACCGCGCGTGCATAATTCCACAACGGTTAGGCATTTCATCTTCATATGGATACTCGCAATGGTTATAATAGTCCACAGAGTGCACTATGCGCAAGTACAAGACAAGTCGGTCTAAAACGCGCATCAGCTCAGGGTCCGGTTGCTCCTGTGATGATTCTGATGACGCTTCGAGTCCTAGCAATTCCTCCTCTTCAGTGGAGGCTTCTTCAATGAGATGCTCGGTTATTTTGTGTAGCACAGGGTTCTTTGAGTTTAGGCTGAAGTTCTGAAACTAAATTTAACAAAGTCAACAGAGATTTTTTTTCCTAATTTTTGTTCAAGTCGAACATGAAATTGGGAATAAGAATAGATAAAAATTGTGTATATGTATTTAGGTCTATTATTTAGAATCAAATCAGGTCAAATTTTATATTTACATTATATAGTAATTTCTTAAAAGCTACAAACTACTGACTATTGGAACGATCATTGCTGAGAAGAAATTGGAAAAAATATCAGCTGTAAACGTTTCGTACGAAAAAAAACAATAAATAATGGCTGTGGACAATAATATGGGATGTATGTAGAACTCTAACTGTGTAATACAAAAAACATACTACCATAATATGGGATGTATATAGAACTCTGTGTAATACAGTTTACAGTATAGTTTCACTTTTTTATGAATAAGAGGGTAGTAGTAAAGATTGAAAGATAAAATGTGAGTCACATCGTCAGGCTGCGCAGTATCCTTGTCAGCGTCTAAGGCCGCGTTGTCGCGCCACAGCTTGGAGCGCGTGTCGAGCGCGTGCGCGAGGCGCGCGGCCAGACGCGCGTCGGCGCGCAGCACGGCGCGCTCCAGCGTCACGCCCGACACGGGCCGGATGCGGCGCTGCAGGTCGCGGTTCACGATCGCGCCCAGCTCGCACTCGCGCAGCTGCCGCCAAGTGTGGATATCAACGACGACAACGCTCATATATGAATTTCGAGATAAAAAGGGACCTATGTGTTGTTCCAGGTTATTTTCTACCCGTGAACAAAAAAATCATACATAACAATCCGTCCAGTAGATTTAGCGTGAAAGAGGTAGGTATGTTACACATTCATCCTTACAAACCTTCGCTTACATTTTTGACACAAACTTTTATTGTTATTGCATTCGAAGTAAAAAAAAAACATGTCCATGGAGTTCGTTCACCCCGACCTGTTCCTGCACCGTTAGGTCATGCCTATCATAAGAATGCAATGTCATCCAAACTAAATATGTGTTCAAAATTTCAGCTCAAATATGGCAAATTAAATAAGCTTATAAAAACAATGCAAACGTAATTTTATTGTCCGTCCAAATCCTCTTCTTTCCTGTTTTACTTCACTCATCACATAATAGGAAACTAGATATTGCCTGCACTAACTATGATATATACCAAATTTAATTAAAATTGGCCAAGTAGTGTAGCCGTGAAAAAGTAACAGAGTGACAGAAATTCATATTTTTGCATTTATAACATTAGTATGTACCCGAATATTATTAAGGTTCCAGCAGATGTCCTTGATGTTGACCTCCCTGCGGAAGGTGACCCAGCCGCGGCGGAACCAGCGCCGCTCCGGCAGCGGGTCCGCCAGCGCCACTCGCAGGAAACCACCGTAGCGCTTGCACATCTAAAACAATTATATACAAAGTGAAGTGTAAAATTTCATTCTTCAGTTGCAACTAGCTGCCCCCCATGTTTGCAGGGGCGTCACTTGTAATTATCTTTTAGCAGAAAATAAAAACAAAAATATACTTACAGCCTCAACTTCCGCCTTGGTGATTGTCGGGGCCAAGTTTCTCAAGAATATAGACGTGGTTTTATGAAGAGCTCTCGTCTCTTTCTTCTCCACTGGCGGCTCAGTCGCGGTCTCAGATTTGTCGTCACCATTCTTCTCCTTTTCCTTGTCACCGTCATTAATTTCAATCGCGTCCATTTTCTCCACACTAGGCGACTTTGATTTCTCTTTTTGTTTGGGAGACTTGTCCGGAGTTTTGGACTTGGACTTCGATTTCCGGCGAGCGTTGGACTCGCCCTCGTCTTCGGAACTCGATGAAGATGAGCTGGATGACGAAGAGCTCGACGATGAACCAGGCGGGGCTAAAGAAATATATATTAAATAAGTGCAAAGCTCTATTCTTATTATTTACTAAATTTATTATTATTTGTGGATTCAACTACTTACGAGGCTCTTTTTCTGCTGCCTCGGGCTCTGGATCGACTCCAGGTACAGAGTTGTACCGAGAAAACATTTTAGCTTGTTCCTGCAATTGTCGTAATTGAGGGTCAATCTCCATAGTCAACGGAGCAGTGGGCTTGGGAGATTCTGACTTTTTGTCCTGAAATCAACCATTCTAGTAATGCTAGCGAAAACTCCTCAAAATCGGTAATTAGGAGTTAGTTTTCAAATTATCAATCGCGTCGAATCTGTCATGTTAGTGGAGTTGTAAATGTTAATAAAGCATTGAATTTAACTTTCAGGCAGTAAATGATTTATTTAGGACATATAAAGCAGAAAACCCTTTATTCCGAATGGAAGAAAGCCCGAGCCCGGTATTTTATAATGATTATAATACATAATAATAAATACATCATAATGTAACAGAATTATAATGACAGCAGAGAAGCTAGTACAACCTTGTCCTTTTTCTCAATGTCGACTTTTTCTTCTTTGACTTTAACTGCATCCACATCAATAACAACAGGTTTGTCATTATCCACTTTATCTGGAAATGTAAAAATATTTGATTAAAACCTCTTTTCGCTAATATTACAAATTCGAATGTCACTCCTAAATCATAAAAAATCATCCTGTTACAGTGACACTGTCGTATGATCACATTCGAATCTGTCTCCTTATCTAAGTGTTTTTCCGTATCTAGTACATTCGTTAAGCATAGGAGCCTAGGGTCTGCTTTACTGCATTTTCCTCTTCACTTTGCACGGTCGGCATTCCTAGTAGTCAGACCATTGGCACGCATATCGCCCTTGACGACATCTTAGGTTTGCCCCTTCTGCCAGGGCCAGGCTGAAGGGGCTATAATAGTATATAAATCATCCAATGAATTCTTATGACTTGGTGTTCCAAGTCATAAGAATTCATTGGATGATAAATACTAATTTTAATAATATACAAAGCTAATAATCAACAAAATAGGTACCAGATTTCTCATTAGTGGTAGTGTTCTCCTGCGGCAGTGGGTCGTCGAGCGCCTTAAGGTCTTCATCCGTACCGCCCTCCAGCTTAATGACCACCGTGTCGAGCAGTCGAATCAACTTGTCAGACTTGTCCACGTCTACCGTCACTCTATCCAATTCACCTTGTTCTAATAACTCCAGGAAGACACTTAATCGATTCTAAAATAGGAAAAATACTGCTTTTTCAACAATAGGTAAAATGAGCTGTACAATAATCTATAGATATTCTAGAATACAATAACCTACAGACAAGTATCAGACGAGGCTTTTCCCTACACTTTATGGTCAATGTTTGATGGCACATTCTACGAAAATGATTTAGTAAAATCCTGTATACATATAATATAAATATATTGATTGTGTAATGTATGTACTATATAATAAAATACCTTTAAAGCAGAGAGTTGTTCTTCTTTTCTTTTCACAGATTCTTCTGGGTGGTATTTAATCTTGAACCTGAGTAAACAAAGAACAACATACTTTAAAACTATTCTTCAGAGAATATTTAATATGGGATAGTGCTACCAAAACAAAGTTAAAGTGGTTTTCACATAATTTGTCTACTTTTGTATAAAGTCATTAATTGAGAACCTTAGATCACATTCAACATACTAATGATATGATATTAAACCAAAATGATAATAATACCAAATTGCTTTCGGAACTGTTTTGTAGGATGTAATTAGGTACATTGCAAAATTACTATTATAATTTTTAACATGTGAAACCGAGTATGATATTATAACATGGGCAAGCAAAAACTACAAATATTTCATAAAATGTACCATATTTTATGTGAAAACCTATCTGAACAAACTAGATATAATAAATAAAATAACCACCTTTTGTCATCCAGAAGTAGTGTTGAAGATCAAATTAGAAACTAAAATGTCTTAGTAAAAATTTAAAAAAATCTTCATAGTCTCACCTGTTCCACACATGTGGAATATGTTAGCCCTACCCCTAACAGAATCGGAACCTGTAGCATTGCGCGCTACGGGTCAACGCGAGATAAGCTAGCTACACACGTCATTTATTTTATAAATTGTGAATAAATTTTCTCAAAGTTGTCCAGCACAACGTTCCACGTGATTACGCTGTAGACTGTAGGGAAAAAAGGTTGTTGTTAAAATTTGCATGGTTAATTTAAAAAATTCTAAGCATATTCTTCTTAATATGTAATTTCCATGTAAATAATGTGCAAATTAGCTGAGGGTTTCTACGACCATGCTTAGAATTTTTTAAATTGCTGCAAATCATTTAAATAGTAATAACACAAAACTTAATAACTTATGACCCAAATGAAAATATTGTGATTCAAGACTAGTATTTTTGAATGTAAAGATAGAATGCAAAGAACTTGAAGCTTTATTTTTTATAGAAGTATTTCTAAAATTTTATTTTTAAATTAAAACATGCATACCATTCTTCATCTTTATGAGCAACAAAAAATTCGTTGAGTTGTTGTCTCCTAAACTCCAGCTTGTATTCATTGTACTTCTGGATGGCATCATCAACAGTGATTGAATCATCCTGAGCAGCCAGGAATGCCTTGAATGACATCATGGTTGCAGGCCCATCTGTAGGACCCATTGGAAGCACAGCATCCCTGTTTAAAATTTACATAGAAATTGTTAATTAACCCACATTATGTACAAGCAGTCGAAACAGCTCCTACTTTATAGGGATAGTTGGTACATAATATGATTAAAAAAATGTTTATGATAATAAAGAGAAATCATCTTAGGGATGTCACAAAAAGTCAATGTATATTTTTAAATTATGTGGAATTTACCTAGCAGGGACAGGTGGCATGGGTTGCCCATATCCTTGATGAGCTGGATGTGGTCCAAAATGGTCATGTGCCCAACCATACGAGCCATATGAGTCATGTGGCATTCCTCCATATCTTCTGTCTTCAATAGGCCAGTCTGGTCGGATACGCTTGCTTGGTGGCCCTTCACCCCTTACTGGAGAGTAGCCCCGGCTAGCACTGCCACCTCCTCTGTAGTCCCTGTAATCAGGACCAGAACGACCTCCTCGAGATCTTCCAGTCAAATAATTAAATTGCAGTCATGTTTCTAGAGTCCTTAAAGAAACACAGTTTTATGGTGGATTGTCGGGATTAACTTTAAGTAATATAATATCAGTTTTGAACATCTTGAATTTTTGAAATGACTAGCTTTGGCCTGCAGCTTCATAACATTTAAATATTTTGGAAGGAATGTCAATATCACGCAAATCCTAGACAGCTTCAAAGGATGAAATGTTTGTTATATTAATAGTAAACAATATTTTTCGATTTTTGTCATCATATCTGTTCACTCATGGATCTTGTTCACAATGTCATCTCAATATTTAGAGTAGGTTTAATGATTATGCAACCATAAACGGGATTTTTACATGAAACCAAAATAAATATTAATAGTACCTTCTCACTAGAGCAACTGAACGTTTCGTGGGTTTGAAAACTTGGTTTAGGATTTTAGGGGTTTCAAAGGATGGAGGTTGGGATCTGTAAGATAATTGTTAAGGTTATAATGGGAAAGTGATAATTATATGAGAAAACACATGTTCATACCTTTCAGACCATTCTTCTCGCCCGCCCCTGCTTCGTTCTTCGCGGCGATCACTACTTCGATAGCTGCTGCCTTCAGCTGCACCTCTTTCACCACGAAACTTGTCCCGTCTTTTACGGTCATACTCATCATCACTATCGGCCATAATTAATGTGAAATCCGCAAATGCAAAATAAACCGAAAATCGTAATTTACAATACAATAGGTAAATTGAGTGACGGTGACGCGACAAAGTAAATTTTTTTGCTTGTTGGCGATGTAGGTAATGCAAGCAAAGGAAAGGAGAGGAATTCGGAAGAGAAAAAACCAAATACAGTGTTGCCAGGTCCGATTTTCAAAAAAGGAAGCGTTTACTGAAAATTCAACGGCTAATCTAGGTGCCTATCACGGAATAATAAACTCTGCCTATAATAATTTACATGTATGGATAGTATCGAAAACTAACAGCTGCTGGAAAACCAGAAGGAAGACCTTGTGTTGCTGTTGTATTAGTTTACCCCGTTATTTATAAAAAAATAAAAGCTTACATGTACGTTAAGCTAAAATATGTTTTATCACTATCGCACTCTATACTATTAGAAATTGCTAGAAAGAGACAAAACATGTTTAAGTTTTTTTTTTTTACTTTTTTATGAATAACATAAACCACTGGCAATGTTTGTGTATACAGGGTTAACTAGTATTTTTTGTTAAGCTTAGATGATGTCTGATGATGTAGGTATTCTACACACAGAATGTTCTTATATTTGTGATTCTATAATATGTACATAATAATACACACTAGGTACCTCCACGGTTCCAAATTAAATTTTACGGCTATATATGTAAACCCGCACTTCGCCCAATTACAATGTTGCCATCATAATACGGATCAAAATTCGAATATATCACAAATTGATTCAAATATATACAACTAATAGGGAGTACCTACTACTGCACATTTATCCCGCCAGAGTACATCACTGTATGTTTGGTAGGTACACAAAAGCTTTGCCGCCTTTTGCTATGTCCATTAAAACGTTTATTTTAGAGTACTTTATTAATCCTTTCATTATGTAAGCATTCGTTTGTGAACATATACAACAATGTAGCATATTCGGGTGCCGAAATATTGGGAAAAATCGTTTTCCAAGATAAAAAAAACTTCGAAAACTATGGGATACGCCTCACGCTGTAAAATTTTCGAGCCAGTAAACGGTCAAAAAGAAGCTCGGAACACTTCACACGTGAAGACTTATTTATGGACTTCATACCGGTAAGATCTTCAGTCGAAATCAAGTTTATATCCGTATAAGACCACAGTTGACCAAATAATGCAAAACATAACCTAAAATAGTGTTATTATTTTCAGGATCAGCTTTGCGTAATAATAAAGCCACAAACCGGAAAAAAGTATAGAAGTGATATTTCAAAGTAAAACTATAATCACTCAAATCAACACACTATAGATTTTCCAGCATGTTTATGAATTCCGGTTTATCTCGAATGTGCGCGCGTTTTTGTAAGTAAATAAATAAATAGGTAAGTATGAGAAATTTCATTGAATATAGTCGAAATTATGAGTAGGAGTAGTGAACTGCCAAAATATGAATCGCAATGGTTTTAAGAGCGGAGTAATGCTTTTTTACCTAAGTTATTTAAGTATTACGATTTACGACCAACAGATGTTCTAACTATACCTAAATCAGATAGGTACCTACCTACTTATTTTAGATCTCAGACTTTATGGGAAACGAACACCATGGTGTATTTATTGCATTTGATTAGAGCGGATTTCGTTAACATGAAATCGTACAAAGTCTTACAACCAGCAGCACATCAACCTACCAGAATTTATTGCAAATTCGGTCCTATTACGGCTATTACGAATCTATGAAGAGTAAATAATAATATTAACATACGCTAACCTATAACCTGTTACAATGTCCCTAGTGTATTTTACCTACGCTACGAACATCCTATACCCTAAAAGAAACGTGCATAAAATGCATGCTTGGTTGCATTACATATATGCACATAGCATGAAAATGTGTAAAAGGAACACGCGATGGGGAGATGGGGGACTAGATTGCATCTTAGCCATGATTGCAATGGTATTTTATAAGAAAAAATAACGGTAAATTAGGTATTTATATTAGGTAGGTACATAACTATCTACTGTGCTTTGTGGTAAAGAAAATAAATATTTTAGTCTTCGATGTAGGTATTTTATTTCAAATAGGTGGGACAAATATATCTGGAAAAATTAACATAAGTGATTCCTTTCCAATTCCACAATGATCTGTGGATATAAATAAAATAAATATGATTAGGTACACGCAAAACTTAAATACCTATAGACTTATAAATAGTGACTTAAAAGTGTTAACCAAACATTACAGTAACTCACACTAGTTATGGCCAAATTAATTTATATTATAATGAGTCCTTTACATATCGACTAAGATCGTAGGCGATAGACGATTACATTGTTAGCTTTTCCTTGAATACTTAGATACAAAACTAACGTAGTTACTTATGTCGAAAGACGGCGATCATGGCCGACAGTATAGTGCTGCCGTAATGTAGAAAGTTAAAAGTAAAATAAACACTTTCGCACAAGTAGTGCTAAGAACATTGTAGTTCGTCAGTATTATCGCCACAATTGTCTTGGCCGTCGCAGCGCGCAGTCCGAGGCACACAGCGGTGGTTCCTGCAACTGATTTCATGAGCGCTACAACCACCGTCACACCCATGTGGCTCGTCACTTCCATCTGTGCAGTCGACGAAACCGTCGCAAAATCTAGTTGCTAGGATACATTGCCCATCAGTACAGGTGAATTGATCCTTTGGACATTCTGAAATAAAACAAATCTGATTCTTTAGATATTTATAGATGATGTCATGAGAAATCGCAAAATCAAGATCCTCTTCGAGATATTACGTATTATTTTTTTCATGTAATTTTATATAACTAAGGTACGTAAACACGAATTATACCATTATTGCGCTAGAAGTAGTTTTCCGATGTAGAGGAAGTTTTTATAGGAAGTCCCGTTAGGTTCGAGTGAGCACGTAGCCTAGT
The DNA here is from genome assembly GCF_027563975.2 of Plodia interpunctella. Lineage (NCBI taxonomy): Eukaryota > Metazoa > Arthropoda > Insecta > Lepidoptera > Pyralidae > Plodia > Plodia interpunctella. The sequence continues at coordinate 5,979,489 of NC_071295.1, forward strand.
TTTGTAAAAACGGTACACTGCGATTTAAATACAGTACTACTAGGAGGAGTAAAGGTAGCTTTAGGTACGGGTAGGACTGATTTTACTGTTGCTAAACGTCGTAGGTATAGGTATGTATTATTACTTATTCAGGTGTTACGCTAAATCACCAGAAATTAATTAATTAATCAATTTCTGTGACTAAATTTGTTATACGGACTATACCTACTTACTTGACCTAAAATAAGCCTAATTTTGATTAGAAAATATACCTATGAGAGCGTAGCGCAATAAAAAATTAAACAAATTTATAAGTATTTAAATGGATTTTTGTACATGTCACACATGCTTTTAACTTAATTTTGAAAATAATAATGAGATGAAAACATTTTCATCTCGTTATAATTTTCAAATTCATAACTGTTTTTTAGAGTATTAGTAGTATTTCACTACCGGCTGTCCACTAGCCTTTCAAAAACATTGAACTAATTAACAATATTCTCTTCTTCATAGTCGTATTCCTCATGGCTGAGGGTCGTGGTCATTACGTGGAATGAAACACACAACTTTCTTGGCATTATTAAGTGGATGGAGTGGTTTGCCATTGCTTTCTCCATGTGGGCGTAACTATATTACAAAGCAATAATCTCCAGATAGGCCACAGTATACATTGGAGGGATTTTGTTAGGAAAAGAGTTTCATTACCAGCTGTACAGTTGACTTCGTCGAAACCGTCCCAGCAATCAATTACGCCGTCACATAATTTAGTATTTGAAAAACACGATATTGAATGTCCGCATCGGAATTGTTTTGTTAAATCACAATCTGAAAAAATATAAAAACAAACCTTTTAAAATGATTCACATAACACGTTCCGGAAGTATGTGTGTGTAGCGGACGCTATATTACTATGCCACAATAAATTTAGGTAAGTTATATACCGTTTCGCTCGTAATGCCGAGATCAAATTATTTGCATGAAATTCGTATCAGTAGTCACAAATAGTACCTAGTAGGACGCGGCGGAAAGCGCGATTTTAGAGATAAGTGGGTCCAAAAAAATAAACTTACCACAATGCAATTCATCAGATCGATCATAACATTGAATAGCACCATCGCATCGCGCATCGGCTTTAACACATAAGCCGTTCTTGCAACGCCACTCTTGAGCTGAACATGTCACTAACGTCAACAGTCTACACACGCGGACCCCACGCACCCTGTCCACTAGTTTACATGCTTCTGTTTCTAGAGCGCACAGCCCACCGCATCCTGTAAACAATTTCTCACTATTTATATATAATGACAAACTATGGCAATGTAACTAGGTATATATTGCGGCAAAACTATAGGTAGGTACGTAATAAACGTCTTGTTTAATTACCAGTAGGATCATCGCTGTCTATAGCTTTTTTACAAACAGAAGTTCCACTGTTTTCATCCAACATACAAACTTCGTTAGTTTGGCACGAACAGAATCTTTCCGATAAATCTCTATTGATAATATCCTTAGGTTTCTGACTCACTTGTTCTCTTTTTACATCCTTTGGATAAGTTCTAATATTCTTGCGAATTTTCGATAGAATACTGGATTTCAATGATATGTTTTCAGTGGTGTAAGTTGAAGGCTCAATAGTTGAGACGAATTCTGTGGTACTTAATTCAGTTAATAAATTAGGATTAGAGTAGAAATTTGTAACGGTCGAAGAACTTAAATTACTTTCAAAATTTTGAGTTGGCACTACAATTGTACTAGCTATTTTTGTTGCTCGTGTAAAATTAGGAGACGTAAAATTCACCAAAACAAAACTTATTACTATAATCGCTACTATCATTAAACTAATTGAGCAGGCTTGTATTTGTGTTCGTTTTTTCATTGGGCTCTCAATCAATGAGAAGTTAACTATGCATCCGATTCCCTTTAGACTTTTTCGAAGTCTTTGTTGATTAATTTCATTGGGATGCATTTCATAAGAAGTAAATTTTTGGCGAAAACTAGAATCGATCTGACGAGAAATTGATGGAATGCATCGCTTATTAGAATTGTCGCTTTCTTTTTCTGTTACAGAAGTTAAGTTTATTTCGTCAAATATTTGGGAGTTGTCTGGAAAGTTATTGTCTTTTATTCCATTTCGTAACGCTATTACGTCTTTTTCTATTCTCGTTGGAGTGGAATGATCATTTGGCATAAAACTCTGATTGGGTGATTTCAATTCATATTTTCTTATTTTCCCCTTGCATGTGTAGCAGAATTTAATTTCTTTGTTGTTTGTTTTTGGTGAATTTATAATTGCTCTTCGTAAATCACTGTTTGACCAAAGATGCGAACAGTATAACGATTCCAAATTAGGAGATCCAATATTTATATCAGTCTTTGAAGAAAGTTGATCATCATAATCATTGGATAAAGTCATTCTGCCTTTGGTTTAAAAAAAATAATTTACCTGTAACAAATAAACTTGGGTTAGAATAAATGTAGTTACTTACTTAGTAATTTCTATTTCAGATTTCGCCAATATATTACATACAAAATGTAGTAGGAAAGTTTTGAGAGCAGTTACGAAGGGTGAATGTAATTTAATCAGTCGTGTGGGTTCAAATTTTATTGACGCAATTAACATTGTAAGCGATACAGTTAACAACCTTAAGCTTCATATGATAATGAAGCTTTAGAAAAGAACTTTCGTTAGGTTAGGTTCTTATTGTACCTAACTAAAGAAGCTCTTTTAAAAAATATATTTTGGAATATCAGGTTTTGTTAGTCTCGATAGTTATATATCATCCAGAGTAAAATTTACGTAAGGCGCTAAAATTAAAGGTTTAAATGTAAATTAATACGTGGAAATATTATTATATATTCCCAATCTACGCACACGGATTGATGTACCTAAGGCCAGAAAAAAATATTGTTTTCCAGTAAAAAATAATAAGACTTTAACGACGCACATCCATCTAAATCGGCAAAGAGATCTAAAGTTAAATTGTACAAATTAAAATGATGAAATTATTATAAAACCGTATGTATCTTACTCAAATTTGGCAGTAGGTACTACACTTCAGTATTGCATATTATATATTAAATTAATATACCTAATACAAATATTTATTGAATACTGCGCATATAAGAAAATTTATATTAACATAGTACATAAACTGATAAAATATTGTGATTATTGTTGACACTCAAGTTATATAACGTGTAGTGGATCGGTTTCAGATAAGCAAATAATAAGTGATGAAAGTCAGTATAAAGTTATTCGGACCAACCGCACGGGAAAGTATCACGTAGGTAACAACATTTTAAACTTGAATAAAAGTGCTACATGAAAAAATAACAAATTTTATGTGTAATATAATTAATATAATATTTTGTATAATTTTATTACAATTTCACGCAGCGAAGTCGAATAAGTGTATGAATGAAATAGTGACATTGCACTTGTATTAGCGATAAATCATAGTGAAAAATGGCGTTCTAAGTTTTAAAGTAAATAGTAAGTGGGCACATGAGCAGGTCAAGAACAACTTCTAGGTCAACTGAAATTCAGGTTTGCTCCAGTACAATACAATCAGCTGACATGAAAATGTTCTGCGTGTGTGTGTGTGTGTTGTATACCTATAGATAGAACACAACAGTTACTTACATATTATTCTTCGTGATTTATTTTATCAGCACATAGATTTAATTTATAACTTAAAACAATATTGTCGCGTGGAAGCTTTCGTGCACGTCTGCTTGTTGGAACGCGGCGTGCGTTTATCGGACTGCCGTTGCCGAGACAACGTCTAAACAACTTTACACCAACACTGGCACCCAGGGTACCGTACCAATGTGTGATAGTGACGAGAATACATTGCTGGGAACGTGGGTAAGGGATAACCGATGGGGTAGCGTGAGCTGGAGCTAGGGCCAAGGTCCGTGCTCAGCCAAGAATGACGCGTTTTTACGTTGGCTGCCATGCGGCCATCTGTTACGATACCTCAAGTGTCAGCTGGATCTAGGGATCTTTGCAAAGGTTTAGTAATTAATATCTTTATAAAAATAAGGGTTCATACGATACGTAATATACTTTACTTACGATTTATCCCTAAGATATTCATATCCTTGGTAAATAGTGGTAACCATCCCCGGAAAAAACTTACGAGTATACAGGAAAAGTAAAAAACATTTTCTACCATCTTCTTACTTATAAAACAAACATATTCAAAAATGTTTTCGTGCTTCAAAATTAGTCTCATTTCTGTTGTACTTAACATTTATGTTGTTACTGTCAATAACAAAATTTAAATGGTGAAAGGTTAATGTTACAAAGTTCTAACTGAACTGTACTGCTTACTTACAAATTATCATTGGTACTTTATACTAAGATGTAGTCCGGGGCTTCGCTCCCGTGTAAATTTTGAGATAAAATATAGCCTATAGCAATCTTGGAAAATGTACCTATCTAATATTCAAATAATTTTTGAAATCGGTTCGGTAGTTTCGTTCGGAAATTACCCGCCTCAAACATACAAACTCACAAACACTTACCTCTTTATAATCATAGTATAATTCATCAGAATAGGCCCAATGGTTTAGACGTGAAAGCGTGATAGGCACACAGACTTTTGCAATTATAATATTAGTATGGAAGTGGAGATTCGCGTGTGTAATGGAGATGGAAATGGCAAGCCGCTTGGGATTATCGAATTAGGATTAATAGAAAGAATAGGTAAATATTCTAAAAAGCTCTGCACAGTTCACCTATTTTTTGTAGAATTTTCCACAGTTGAATAACAGTTATTTAAAACGGAAGATCTATTTAATAATTGGCTATTCAATACATCATCATAGTCATTCAATTTATATAAGTAGATTTTTCTAATGACTACGAAAATAAACTAATTAGAAAAGTACTTCGTAGTAATTAGTTTTTTAGTGCTAGGCTCGTTAATATATCGATTTATTTCAACAAATGACAAATTTAATTAGTCAAAAATTTTAACTAATAACTATTATTCTTGTATGTCGTTAAATTCGACCAGCTGAAAACCGGACAGCTACTTATTTAATTCCTAATCGTGTTATTTCTTTTTATTATCTAATCTGTAATGAGTTAATAGTAATTAAAGCTTTAAAGATCCTGGTCATTGACCATTGGTGTGCGACATGGGTTCACAGCGATTGACACCACTTTTCCACTCTGCGGCACGTTGCGGCAATGAGTGCGTTACCCGCATTGCTGTGGCCACAGCTGCTATTGTCGAGTGCAGCAGCAAGTGCAGGTGCAGCATCTCGCGTGGATGCAGCCGCGGCTTTCGTACCGTTGTCGACTCGTCTCGACACAACTCTCACTGCGCGCGTCGCGTGCGGTTGTGGTCACTCGCCCACCTTACTTCGTGGTAGGACTCGAACTCGCAACACACACCTCAGTGTTCTGACACACAGTGATCCATATGCGCGTTTCTACATACATTGCGCAGTTTCTCTCGATAAAAAAATAGTATGTGAATGCGACGTTTTGTTTGTTCAGCACGAAAACGAGTGAAATGTTATTGTTCATATATTGATCTGCGAAAGTTTCTTCAGCTTTGGACGGACTCCATGAGGGACTGGTCATCACTATTCTATTAAGGTACGATTATCTTTTATATATCAAATAAGCTATGCTCAGGATGATGTTTAGCAGACAATAGGAATGAGGCATCGCTGTAATAGTTTTATTTACAAATGATTACTTACTGTCCAGTGTCGTCAGTGCGTGTGTGTAGGTCAGAAAGTCAGGCGTTCTACTTCTCATCGAATCGACAGCGAGTCACCAAGCACTGGACTGTTAGTTTGTTCGCTTTATTGGTTACGATTGTAAAGACGATCTGAATTGTAAACACAGCAAAAACAACATTTTCCACCTAACTGGTCAAGGATTGCTACTAATTACTGCTTAGGCTAAAATTAGGAATTATAATATAGAAAATACTTATAGCCTTTATAAGGTAAAATTAGTCACAAATTATTCTATTTATAAACTGTTTGCATCGTTTTCAATAACATTTGCAATTGGGAATTGTAATAGCATAGGAAATAAGGAATTATTAAAAGTTAGTTACGCTACTTATTAAACAAGCTGTGGATAATTTCACTCAAACTAACTGTTTTATATCTATTGTTCTCAAAATTAACGCATTGTTTAACTGTTACTATCTTCAGAGAAGTTAAGCAGTTACGTTGATTCTTTCTGTGTAGTTAAATAAAACGAGACGACGACAATAAGCCTAATGGTAGAGAACTATTATGTGTGGTAGGGCGAAAGGATGTACCTATTTATACATTCATAATTAAAAAATCTAGTCATCTATTTTAATTCATTTGGAGATAAGTAGCTATTTGCTGTCTGAATTATAATGTAATAAATAATTGCATAATCACAATCTAAGTAGACTCGTTAATGAATTAAAGAATATAAGCCATAACTTCAGTTCAATATTTATATGTGCATTCAAAACTTTTTAATGTAAAGACAGCGTAAAAATAAAATGCAGACACCTCATTGTCTAGGTGGTTAGTCTCCTCGTTGTCTAGATATTGGTAGGACTGTGCAGATGCAAATGTCAGGGTCGATCTGGCAGGATCAGTGTAGAGATCAATGTCTGTGTGTGTGTACCTGTGAAGTGTATATGCTGGAAAGTCAAGATGTACGATCGGCTGGAAAAGTCTCAACTTTCGCAGTCGACCGTACAAATTGAGAAAAAAAATGTGTTCTGCTTTACACACCGCTTAAGAGATAATTCTAACTAAGAAAAGCGAAATAATATTTTCCACCATATTTAAAAAATTAAACGCCCTGAAATTCCGGCCCACTTCCATTATACGTCACATATGTTTAAAGTGAAATTATTATACAGACCACACTCACACCACAAGGCATAGGAAAAACAATTAAACGAGTATCTATATGCAAATGAATTCACTAGCGTATTCGTAATTTATTATGTAACAATCCTATTACCTTAACCACGGCAAATTGATATTTCAACAATATAATATTTCATCCCAAACCACCAAGTCATGTCATGCCAACGTATTGTATTTAGTGACTACTTTCTTTCTGCTCAATTGAGGTTAACGGCGAATTTCGATGTGCCTTGAATCACAAGTGATTTCGTGCTGGCTGCTGGACCTATATTGCATATAAATAGCCATGTCCCAAATAAACTAATACGATAATATTTATTCATTGTCCATGCTGTTCGAAGCGATGTTTCCAGGCTAATATGGGGAGATTACAACATATGGGATAATGACAACATTTTTTAGAATAATACGCAACATTATGACTGAGAGTCTGAATCGAATGAAACATGTGTTATAAAATGTTAGTTCAAGCAGTGACAAAATTAATCTTCCTAAAAAAAGAAAAAATACAGCCAAACATATGAGAAATCATATATCTCGTCTTACTTTACTAACTCAAGGCAAACTTGTAATCGCACTTAAATTCAACACTCTCATTAAATCAATTACATCTAATGTAAACGAAAATACACGTAACATAATTACCTACTACTTCAATTGACGAAAAACGTAAACGAAAAGGAATACTAAACAGCTTGCGCTTATACCTAAATATAAATTATTATTAAATACAAAATTGCTATGGATATGTTTAACTGCTTTATTATTCAAAGTTGATACACAGAATAGCAGAATAAATAATTGTTACAAATGTTGTACCAATTGCGATTGAGAATAACGGGTTGAAACTGCGACAGAGTTGTAATCTATAAATAAATTGTACCTAAAGGTAAATAAATTGTACCTAATTCTAACTAAGTATGGGTACTATAAACGATAGATTTCCTAAAAAAAGGCAACCGTTACATCAGCTATAGAAAAAAGAAAGTGTGTTTGTTACCTCAGACTTAGCAAGATTATTTGTTTATAATACGGTTAGTTATGAACAAAATTTGCCTCAAATTAAGTGATTCAAGTTTATGTTCGTGTTACGTTCAAAGCGTGAGCGGCGAAAGTGAACACTATAATTTTAGTGTCTACTCGACGTTACAGTATATCGGTATCGATACCGTTTCACAGAGTGAATTTTTCATGCTGTTTGTCTATGTAGGTCAAGGCCGGGACCTCTTCGTGCATTTTTGTAACTAAATCACGTGACCTAGTTGACTGATTGATAGACTGAAAGAAATCTCCAGGGTTCCCAGCCAAGAGTCGATGTATCTTGCTTATTTTAGTAACGAATTATGCATTCTTTTTTAGTATTATATACAAAATATTACAAAAAAGATCAGATACTTTAAAAAAATTACAGTTAGTTCGTTTTTCAATTAGGATGTTTCACATTTTGAATTGAACCTATTATACCTAGTATTTAGCTAATTATCATTGGTAGAGTCAGTTCATGAATTGAGTTAACATGCACACTATGCTTATTCAGTATTTATTTAGCGAATAGTCGATTACTTAATCGAACCAATAGAACAAAAAAGACAAAGGAAGTCGGCCCACGTGGCCGGAGCCATAAGTGAATAAACAATGTCAAATCGAGGTAGATTAAAAAATTAATGTCAAATCGCCATCACAACAACAAAAGTGGAAAGTTAGGTTCACTCGAGATATGGAAAAGGAGAAAAGCAGTTGAAAAATGTGATAATCATATTAGGAATTTATAGGTTTGAATTTCTAGAGGTTAAAAGTTTTTGTTCAAATTAATTCAAAACTGTTTTAGTAGGCCACCAATCAAGCGTAATATTCTGACCTTAGAATTCCTAGCAGTCAAATCACGCCGGATTCTTGGCATGTGTGGTCGAATAGGAAATAAGATTTTTGTTAAGTTTGGAGACGTAGTTAATAACAACAGCTTACAGATAATAGATTTGTAAAGCCTGAAATGCTGCATTATTTCTAAATTGAAAATACACTATATTTAAGTGCTAAGTCTCGGTCGTACTCACATACTAAGTCGACACGTTGCGCCTAGCAGGAACCGTTATAGGGCTTCTTGTAAAATTGATAATATTTATGCAAAGAATGCGATAATCGTACGGTATTTGACTAGTTTATTGCCTAAGTCTGCTGTAATGTCAGTCTGCTTGTAGGACTGTAATGTTTTTTGATAATTTCAAATATAGGTAGTATTTGATAGCTCCTATTAGGAGAATTAATCCGTGTGTATTTTGATTTATTTTGCGTCTTTAGAACCTTCTTTTTTAATAAATCAAAAATAATTTGCAATATAATATTCTTAATCATTTTCTAGTTATTGCAACATCAATGATTTGCAAGCAAGTTGTATCTAAACTGGCTTTTAACGATTGGTGTAACTATTGCTCGAGGAGTCGGAAGGCCTCAAACGGAGATGGAAACCAATTGATGAAATGATAGGTACTTAAAGTCTTAAAAGCTGTGTCATATATCCATACATATCCATATAACACTTTATATGCTTTTACCAATCTGTAGTTTCGTACGCGAGCCAAATGCGTGTATAATGATACAATCTGGTATGTGATAGATATATTTCAATTTGTCATGTATAAAAATTAATATTTTGATAACGCTTTTTTGTGTTGATTATGAACACATAGTTACGAGTATTTTATAGTTGAATTTGAGAATTTGCTACTCAACATACATACTTGGTTTAAATATATACATGTATCTACGTAAATCGATTAAGGAAATACCTGTATTTATAGTAAACAACTCTATAATTTTACATGAAAAACTCTCACAGTTGTCACTTCGTGTACATCCTATCTACTTTTATTGAAAATTGTAATAACATTCATACCTCAATACTTTTACCAAATCCCTAGTAGAATATAAGTACTAACACAATTAGATTTTAACATTACTAACACAATGGATTCATATTGTCCGAAAATAAATATTTTTATTTTTTAATAAATGACAAGTTTTTTGTTTGTTTTTCTATCACACTAAAATTCATAATAATAATTATCGTTTTACTGTCATTGATATTGGAACTGCTGCCAGTCTCCTGGGCACGTTAATGCGATTTGACATTATGTCAATACTTTCACTGTGATTTTGGCCTAAAAATGTAAATTGTTAATTATTTAAGCTAGCCTTTGTGAGTTCACTCTTTATATATAGAACGTGGAGTGTATGCTGCAATGCGGTTCAACCTCACATACGAGTACCTGTTTCGTCCGAACGAAGGTCGTACAAAATTGCTATCACAATTTGATGGTAAGTGTCCAGTGAAAATGTTTTAAATTTCTAACGTTAAATTGACCATAATTTATGAACACTATTGTCAATAAATCAATTTGACGTGTAGAATTGTAGGGTCGATTCTAGGTGGTTATGAATCTACAACAATTTCATTTTAGCAAAGTCATCACAAAATTATCTTGTCGGATTATTAGGTACCTAATAGATCTATACAGCGTAGTTACCTAAATAAACAATATAGAAGAGATTAAGTACATCGAAATGATTTGACACAATTTTAACCGTGTCTACTTACTAGATAAGAATTGTTTGTTGGTCTATGCACAATATACACATATAACCTATGTTCACAAAATAAATGAAATATTGTGCGCAAATACAATCACGCTATTCTTAGTTTACACTAAGCCTTGTCATAGTTAGGTACTTCTTATCTATCTAAGAGACGACCATGCCGTTAAAGTTGTAATATCATAAATACATGGTTCTGCACCTTTCATTAATTACTAGTGGTTGTAAAATAAACATTTACGAAAGTCATAAAATATGTGAAGAAGAGACATTGTGCCAATGCATATTACGAAGGAGACATTGCAAAAGAGTTACATTCTACGACTAGGGGATGTTTTTAGACGTTCTGTGTTGGAACCATGTTATGATTTGCTTTTCTTATCACTAACCATTTCAAAGTACCTATACAAGTTAAGGCAGCCATCTTCTTAGATGCTGCCTTAAATTATGTCTTATTGAATGAATTTAGATAAAGGGATTCATATCCATCGTACCATACCTCACAAACTCAAAGAAACTTCTGTTCGGTTATCAGCCTTTGGGCCAATGAGGTCAAACTGGCGCTCTGTTTTTATTAACGATGATAATTATGATAGTGTGGCCGGAGCAGTTGACTCTTAATCTTGTCTTAGCAGTGTAGATTCATTGTCTTTTTAAGTTTTGCGTAGTTTCAGATCAGCTGTGGTAAGAGATTTATAGTTTTTTAAACTAATATTATCATTATATCGAACATTAAAAAAATATGTCTAATACTTTTAGTAGATACTAACTTTTGTCCGCATGAATTTCTTTACATATGAACAGACTTGATTTTCATACAAACGTTCACCCCATATAGTCATTTGGTATCAATCATTTTTTTTAAAGTAGCCTGTTTGGAACGGGGTCTTTATTTACATGCATAGCAAATTTCATCAAAATGGGCCAAAGATTTAGCCGAGTAAGAGTAACAGATAGACAGACAGGCTTTCGCATTTATAATATTAGTATAAATTTTAGCCCAGTTGATTGAATTATTTCTACCCGGATGTTACTTTGACAGAACATCGATTTAGATTCCTACATCGATTTCAAATCAAGGTGAATAATGCTTACCTTTGTCCATAATATCCTTTAACGAGCCGTTGCGAGAATTTACAAGGGTTTCCTACATTGTTATTCTCACACAATGGTTTTTATGTTATTGTATTGTAGGCCTCTGTACGTCTTCCGGGCGTCCCGGTGCGAGAGAATCATACTATTAATAAACACTATATATAGATTGGCCAGTATGACCCGACTACTGAATAGCAAATGAGAAAAATCACAATACGTTCCGTGTCTAGCCAGCCGTGCCGTTTTAATCAAATTCTATTGACGCATATCATGCATTCAAATCACTAGTCAATGTCTTTATTTTATTAATTAGATAAATTTAGTGTAAATTGAAATCTTATAATAAGCATAAGGGCCTTTGGATTCGCTATTCTGTTTCTTTGTTAATCTTATAGCAAACATGTAAATTATGATTTAGCAAGTTTATTTTAAATCTCAATTATTAAATGAGTTGCTAGGGTTTACAGTAAACCCAGCAACTCATTTAATAATTTAGAAAAAAAAAAAACTTATTATTGTTTCGGCCCCTTACTATATAAGTTATTTTTCACATCCTACATATAATAAAACAGTAAAAAAGTTGTGTCTGTACATTTAATATAATTCCAAAAAAATAATTTAGGGCGATGTAGAAACAGTAGTAGAATAAGAATTTTGAAAAAAAGTCTGTATGTCTGTTGTACACACTAATCTCCGGATCTATTGAACGGATTTGAATGAAACTTTTTTGTTGTATAGCTATTAAGCATGGGCAACATATAGGGTATAAATGATTTTGAAAACTGGAACACCTGATGGAGAACAATGATGGTACAGCTAAACTATAGGAAATATTGAAGTTGACGCCTTAACAAAAGTTATTCAGCCTATTGAGCATTTTCTGTTGAGGTATAAAAATTGAAGAACAAGAACACCTGAAGAGTCATAATAGTGCAGCTAAACTATAGAAAATATTCTTTTTCAGCCTAATTAGCATCTTCTGTATGTATATGTATCGTTACAGTTGTCTGTACAATTAAATTTCCCTAATAATTTTGACTCCTTACCATAAATTGTTCGGCCACGCGAACGAAGTCGCGGGCATCAGCTAGTTAGTAAACTTTGTAACGATGATTATAAGATCGATAAAAAGCATAAAAAGAAATGAAAGAAGTGGTTATTATTTCAATTTCGCTCTTAGCAAGATTTACGTAAACTTTTTTCTGGCTTTCCTAGTGTACCTAACTAAAAATATGCTATTCGGCAATGAGTAAGTAGATTACACAGAATTTAATCGAGACTCATCACATGCGCGTAGAAGCATACGGCGATGATAGTGGAAGTGCTAACAAAATATGATGGAAGTGCATTCCGATGAGAATGCACACACAATAGTATTATTGGTAGGTGAAAGTGAGTTCGATGAACTAGATGAAAGTATAAAGGGTGTCTGGAGCCGGGCAAGGACCTGATCCAGAAAGTAAAAGGCGAAACACGTGTACGTCATGATGACAGGCCATTTATTAAGAGCGTAACGAAATTTGTGATGCAATAAGTATTGAATTGCTTATCTGACCAATGAACCAACATTACTTATTTTATCAACATTTTTTGAATAGATCGATGTTATATTCTTTTACGATTCTTACAAATTAATTTATCTGTTTGACGTACGCGAAAATCTATTGAAAATATTGCGATCTCCAATTGAATATGGCTCTGAGTTTTACCTTTGTCAATAGAAATTAGGGCATAGAAAAAAATATAATCTAAATCTGTAATAACTAAAAGTTATGTATACTATGATGTAATGAGAAATGTTTTCTTTTCTTATAACTATGTAATGAAAGTTTATAAACCGCTTATACGGTTTTAATAAATACGAATGTCGTTTAAATTCTCACGGGGATTATGCATTTGCAAACACTTTTATGCAATTCCTCTTTGCATTCTATTCTTGTATGTTTTGCTTTCTTTGTTATGTATTTTCATGAATTTGAAAGTTCTGAATACATCGTTGAACAAATTCATTTGTTCGATGCTCTCTCTATTATCGATATATAAACCAAATATAAGTGAAACTCAACGTATGAATGATGGAAGATAAGTGTCGCCGTTATATGTAGGTATATATATTATGATGATAAACTTTAATTTATTGCCATGTCATCACTCACTAGCATGATCTGTATGATCCAATCAAAACCTACAAGATTAAGTTTTTTTTCTTTATAGAACTTTCCTTTTGTTTTAGTACGTTTCTAGTGGAATATATCTGTGATAAACTGCGAGAATTGGCAACACTAACAAACATGTTTCTCTACGTACTTATGGTAGAAATCTAGACAAGAGTACGAAACCGGAATAAAATAGAAATTGATAAGATCTAATATGTGCCTCGGCTGCGGTCCTATAAAATAGATTACTAGATTATGCAGTTATTTTGCTTTCGATATTCTAATTGTTTGTAAATATGTATTATGTAAGCGACTGACTTCAACTACTACGTAACTTATATAAACACTTTATCATTCTACGCTGTACCACACCATCAGACACACTCGTATAATTCAGCTGCATCATCTAAATACATTTGCATCACAGATAACCCTACCTGTGATTTGCATGAATACACAACCCTGTATACTACTATCTCTGACTGACCCGATTTAATAATTGGGGTTATACATGTTAACAATGTTTAAAAAAATATATAGAATGAACACATTGCCAAAACAATAAAGGAATGTAAGCAAAATTGGATCCAATCTGCAAGAAAGTGGGTCGGTTTGGATGGATAACACCGGTAATCCTTGAGTGGTTCGACTTTCAGTATTACATAACAAACGACATTCTGTAGACATGTTTGTTACTCAGTTGTAAGTCTTCCTAAATAATATTAAATTAATAATTTAGGGAAACCGTCTGTTGTAAAAAAAAACGTAACTTTTAAAATCTTAATTTTACCTGCTACTGCGCAACTACCTGACTAAGCACTGGACAATTTCTGATGTGCTAAAGAGTAAGATCAACAAACAAGACTAAATTGATTGTCGCAAAAGAGTTACGTACAATAAATAAGCGAGGCAGCGTGAGCTGTGCGATACCACCGTCACTTTCCAGCAAAGTCAATGAAGCGCGGAGAAAGTGGCGGTGGGGCACCACGTCCGCGTCAGTAAAATCTGCTGACTCATAAAAAAACATACGGATCTGCACAGCAAGGATTGTAGTGCACATTCCATAATATTACGTAATACTGTTGGCATGTAAGTCCGTATATATCCTTTCGTAACTGTGTATGTTTTCATTTTCAGTACAAAATGCTCCCTTTTCTGAAACTAAAAATAGATCTGAAACTGAAAAATAGTCTCATCTGAACATCTTCCTGGCTTTTTCCTCGGCTATAGAGCGTCCGTACTTCGCCTTCTTACTTTTTCTGCTCCATTTAGCACGGTTTTCGGCATCCGTAGTTGTTAGACCATTGGCACGCGTATCAACCTTGACATCAAGTCAGCACTTCTTGAGAAGAAGCAGTACCTACCCTGAAAAATAGTATCTATGCTTTTCACAAGGCGATCAGTTGAATAGTTACTTTTGTAGCGCCTATCATTGTTTTATGCTTGTTTTTATTTTATACGTATTCATTTTATGTGTGGGAAAACTATACATAGTAACTATATATATAGAGATAAAATGCATAATTTGAATGACAAGGACTTTTGTAAGTAATAGTCATTCCTTTGGTGTACTTTCTATTATAAATTCTGTGTTTCTAAATTGACAATCTTGTGTGAAATTCTTTCTCCAAGAATTTTGTGTACCTAGTTTGATATTTTTTCGGAACTGTATCCCCGTTACAATGAATTGACTAGGTAGATGAGAAATTATTGAGAAAAAAATAAAGTAGGTATAGGTACTATTCTAAATTACTTAAATTTAGTATTCCTATCCGAGTAAAGTACGATTAACATCTATAAGTAATAGCAAGGAGTCAAAGTATTTGACTTCAGGAGGCAATGGTCGGAAAATAAATTGAAATTTTTTTGAACTCTGCCCTCATCCTGTGGCAAAATTATATTTATGCAAATAACCGCATCCGAATGGTTATATGCGCAACATATCATACCTCACACAAATACGTAGCTATTATATATCATCACACAGCAGGCAGCTCTAACAATTTAAAAACTTACATAATGTCGCATAACAAAGTCAAGATATAAATTATGAGCATCATAACACTATCAGGTCGCGCATCGTTCGGTTAACCTACTTTCTCTGTGATTTTTCTATGTTCCTGGGATTGGAAAGCAGCATAAGGAATAACTAGAATTTTTATTAGTAATTCTTGTGGATTAAGCGGGACTCCGTGGGCCAGTAATAAATTGTTTATAATATTTATGAGTCATAAATATAGGTAATGAATAATGATTAGTTTCCGAGTTTAACGAGTGTCTTCCTGGTATTCATATTTTGTTTTGGAATTTACTCACAAAATGAATTTTCCCCTTTCTCTTGGATTACTTGCTCAGCTGGCATAGATGACATCAACAAAAGTAACTAATATAATATTTAATAATATAACTAATATAATATTTAATAATATAACCATAATAATAATTTAACTAGTTAAGCCTTAGGCTAATTTTTTTATACCTTTGCCTACCATACGGTAAGGGTATAAATGAAATACTATTTGTTTTATTTGTATATCCACAGTACTAGATTTATGATTTTGGCAAGTACCAATGAAATTAGAACCTAGATAAAATTTATTGGTTATCTAGTTAATAGTTATTACGAGTGTTCTTTCCCTTGCGGATATCAACGACATAAATATAGCCTCTTATGTAGATTTTCAAATAGCTTCTTAACAGGTTTCTACGTGTGTATCTATGTATGTTCAAATATTTCCTTATCAAGTAATAATAAAATTGCATAAAAACTAATGTAATATTTTTTGATTGTTTGTTCCAGGCACTTCCTCTTCTCTTCATTCAGTTATGATCATTAGAATATCATGGCTCCTGCAAGTAGTTGTATCAATAGCTATTGTGGTGATATCAGGTGAGTCATTTCGCGGTTTGTCACTTGCGGTGTGAGTACACAATAACAGTGGTTTCAATCATTAGTTTCATGTCACAACAGCTTAATAAAACAACAAAGGCTAATTTAATTCGATGGCTTGGCTATAAAAATGCAAATTGTTAGCCATAGCTATAGGTTTTGTAAATCGGCCGCAGACATCAGTTATACCACATAACTGATGTCTGCGGCCGATTTTTACAATCGTTTAGTTTCATCATATCTCTGACGCCACTGAAATCAAACTACCGTGATTTTATTTCAGCAATAATTAAATCTCAGTGGTAAACCTTCGCATACCTATTTGTTACAGGTAGTCCTATATTTTTTGAAGAAACCAATAAATCTGGAAAAGCCTTAATAAAATGGAGGCCTCCTATGGACAATTGGAATTGGACCGAGTCACCTCGCCACGAGGTGCCATTTTTTATGCCTGCCAACTTCACGCACAAGCTGCCGCCTTCAGCTAACGAAACAGAACTGATCGCTCACATGGCTGCTCTAAAAAGAAATTATTCTCGACTCCTCTGGGACAACGACAAGAGTTCAAACTTGCCTTTATTCGTGGATAAGGCATTAAAATTACTGAATTTAAAACAGGTCTACTATGAAGTGGAAACTTCCGTTATGTCGAAAGTGTCGTGTACGGCATGCAAAGCGGGTGCAGGACTGTTACAGCACTACATCAGACTTGGTAAAAGTAAAGAAGAAATCGTCAAAATGATCTTTCAATTCTGCGTTTCACTCAACATTCAGTCGACTCGCGTATGTGAAGGCGTCACGAGACTTTTTGGAGTAAGATAATTATTTTCATCTTTGGCCCTTACGAAAATGCTTAAGAGAATGCAACTGCAAATTCTTGACAAACTTAGGACGTATATTATCAACGGAAAAATATATAACATGCATTGCATTACTGAAAAAGTATTCATCTATCAAAGCGCACGCACTGTTCTTGGTATTTATTCAACCAATAAAATCAATTCGTCTTTTAATTAGTTTTCATGGTATAAAATATAAAATTGAATACTAAATAATACTTTTCAGAGTGAGGTTGTATACGTGTTGAAGCGTATAACAATTGGTCCTAACGAGATATGCAGTTTCGTGATTGGTGACGCTTGCGGGGACGTGTACAACCCTTACCACGAATGGGAAGTGTCGTTTCCGCCGGTTCCGAAGCCCCAAGTTCGACCTCTGGACGTCCCGGTGGACAAGGCGCCTACCTTCAAAGTTTTGCAGATATCGGATACTCACTTTGATCCCTACTACGCAGAAGGTAAAGCTGAATGTTTGAAGGTGCTACCGCCACCGGCACCGCTATAGGTGGTGCCATCACTACCTTCACTTCATTGTTCTCAGTAAAAAACAAAAAACAAATAGCAAACTTAGCTAATGCAAAAAGCATCTCATTATCTGAATCTGGCAGGTAGGAATCCAAATCAAAATCCAATCCCTCAATGACTGTACCTACTCGTATATCCTGCTGGTCTGGCAATTAACGTTACGCAGACCGGAAGGTCTCTTGTGTTTTTCCATCACCATTGCGTGTTTGGATCGCGACATAATTGCGTGTTGCAGGTGCGAATGCGGAATGCAATGAGCCGCTGTGCTGTCGGGCGTCGAGCGGGCCTGTGATGACCCCCGGCGGGGGCGCCGGTCGCTGGGGCGACTACCGCAAGTGCGACACACCGAAACGGACCATAGACCACATGCTCAAGCACATAGCTGACACACACAATGTAGGTAGTTCATAGGTTTGACTCAATAATTTAGATCTTGAATTACATAGCTTTGAAATAAGTATCAAAACCTTTCATAACGTCAGAATGTTCAGTTTATATACTGAAAATTCATTCTAACGTGCTCGCGATTCATCGCAAAACTCTATAACATTATCAATGTTTATAAGATTACTAGGAAAAGAGCAGGAAGTACGGTGTGAAGGTGACATTTTAATGACGAACCATCTATTATTTTTTTCAATTTCAGGATATCGATTACATATTATGGACAGGCGATCTGCCACCTCACGATGTGTGGAACCAAACGAGAGAAGAAAATTTAAAAGTATTGCAAGAGACGGTCGCTCAAATGTCGGACATGTTTCCTGGAGTCCCTATATTCCCTGCTCTAGGCAACCACGAGGCTTCTCCAGTCAATAGGTTACTAATACTTAAATCATTTTTATACGTTAATGTATTAGACAATCATATGACCAACAACACTAGCTGTATACCCGCGACTTCGTCAGTGTGGAATAATTACGTCTGAAAGCATGTGGCAAGATTATATTTTTTGTGGTCACTCCCGTGACAGTGTAGAGATAGCTGTCGCATTCAAAATACAAGTCACTTCGTTATTTGTTTAATCATTGGTACTATTTGCTATTGAAATATTTATTATTAATTACTACACGTGTATCCGTGGATACTATTTTTCCAGTCTACACTCATAATGACTTCCGGTTGTAGGTACCTGCACAACGCGTAACGAGTAGTTAAATAATTAGAATGTAACATAATAACTTGTTATACTTCGCAGTACACATTTAAATATGTATATTTTGTTATTATATTGCATTGTTGTTTTGTTAAATACTTATTTTGATAATATTTTTCCGTCTGGATGTTCATTCTCTTTAGTATCTCGTTAAAAATTATAAACCCCACTTTAAAGGCCAAAGTTGATGAGTATGTTTGGCTGATAGGTGGATAAACACATAGGGTACTTTTTATCCCCAAAGTACTAGATTCCCGTAGATATTAAAATAGTATAATAAGATAAAGTTTGATAGTCAATGGCGCTTTGTAAAGTAGATGGCGATATAGTATCTACTGTGAATAATAATATAACTATATTTTGAAATAAGCCGCAGCAACACAAAGTTGAATTTACATGTGTTTTGAAAATACTGAAAGGTATACTTACGGACGTCAAGTCTCCTCAGGAATGCTCAGATTTTCTCTGTCGCTCCAGCTTCCCGCCGCCTTTCATCTCGTCCCCGGAGTCTAGTATTTCCTGGCTATACAACGAGCTGGACGCGCAGTGGCGCCGCTGGCTGCCCGCTGGAGTCTCGCACACGGTCCGGCGCGGCGCCTTCTACTCCGTGCTCGTGCGCCCTGGCTTCCGCATCATATCCCTCAACATGAACTACTGCAACAACAAGAATTGGTATTAGTACATTATTAACAAATAAATTAATATTAAGTGGTGTTACTTACCTATTCGCAAATTAAGCCAGGTTGTGGCGCCGTTAGATCGTGAATCAAAAGAAGCTTTGCGCCAATTTCATCTTTGCTGCCGTCAATAAATTTCAGTATTAGCTGATACTAAAATCTACACTAAACATTTCAAGTGAGTAGGTATCGTTAGTTTAGAATTGTTGAAGTTAATTTTTTTTTGCTTTCCAGGTGGTTATTAATGAACAGCACAGATCCAGCGACAGAATTGCAATGGCTTATATACGAATTGCAATCAGCTGAGTTCAGTGGAGAGAAAGTGCACCTGATAGGCCACATACCGCCTGGACATTCAGACTGCTTGAAAATATGGAGTAGAAACTACTACGCAATTATTAACCGATACGAAGCGACTATCACTGCTCAATTCTTCGGACACACTCATTACGATGAGTTTGAAGTTTTTTATGATCCAAATGATCTTGGTAAGTGTTTTTACTTCGTTAAAGGCGTCAGTAGAAAAGTTTACAGTCAAGAACAGTGACTATAATGAATGAATAAAAGAATGAATGGTCCCTAGATTAAAGTATGAGCGAATATTTGGCAAACTTTAATAAGGTTGTTCTAAGTAAGTACATATTTAACCACACAATTCATTGAAAATAATTGCGTAATTAAGCCCTAATTTGAGAGTAATACACGTTATCGATTTTCATGCATCTTTTAAATTCATATATTTTTCCTTTACAGGTAGAGCTACAAGCATAGCTTATGTCGGTCCATCAGTGTCGCCGTACTATGACCTGAATCTGGGGTACCGAATATATTACGTGGACGGAGACCACGAGGCTACGACGAGAGTACGTTTATGTAACACACCGTTTTGACATTATCACAAGGCCGATTAAAATGTCTTGCAAAGATTGCAAAATTAGCATGCACATGACACTTGCCTGGCGGTCTTAAAAAACCTGCATATATGGCGATGCAGGTCAGAGAAGCAGCTCTGTGGGAGTATAATAAAAGTCTCTCAATATTTAAGTAATAAAATGAATTGTTTTTATATGATGATTAATAGTTAGTACGTACAAAAGTACCGAGCAAGCGTAAATATATCTAACAACAGATGCGGTTCATGAGCACATTAGGGTAGTAGTTAGTAAACCAAATATTCCTATATAGGACTACAGATACACTACCTCTTTATCTGATAGAAAATGAAGAAGAAGCAATTGAATAAATTTAGTATAATTGATACTGATCAATGCACTTTTCCAGCAAGTAATCGACCACGAGACGTGGATCATGAACCTGAAGGAAGCCAACCTGTTCGGGTACCCGATCTGGTACAAGCTGTACTCTGCGCGGTCGGCCTACTCCATGCAAGCGCTGCGCCCGGCTGATTGGGACAAGTTTATTGACGAGATGACTGGCCGCGACGACCTTTTCAACCTATATTATAAGTAATATTGACTATATACATTTTCATAATGTCCTAGTACTGCTACATTCAATAGCAGAGAAGAGTTTTTTCTGCGTATATATTGTGCTCGCGAAATGATTTGATCTCCTTCCTCAAGAGAGGAATCTAATCCATTACTGAATGGATTATCATTAGACCCAAATCAAATTTAGGAAATGTATCAAACGAGAAGACTTTTCAGCAGGAATATAAATGATAAATAATTTCCAATTTCAGACACTACTTTAAGAACAGTCCTCGTCGAGGCACTTGCGATGGGGAATGTCGCAAGCGGTTGGTGTGCGACGCGCGGTCGGGACGCTCGCACGACCGCCGCGCGCTCTGCGGACACATCGAGGCCCGCATCGACGGCGCTGCGCCGGCGCCGCAGACCTGGCGGGCTTGGTTTTATAACGGATTGTCTGTCTCGTGAGTAATGTGTCGCTGTAGTAATGGGCTGGTGGAAATTGTTTACTCTACGAATCAGCATGACGCAAGCGCTTTAGGTTATGTTGCTGTCAATTACCATTATTAACTACTGCAACTACAAGCTTTCAAAGACTCAGAATTGTAATTGATTAGGTGGCTACCTAATATTCCAATGAAACCAAAACTTTATGTATACATGAAATGCTTTGTATAAAGCGAGATTGTTGGTGGAAGCTATTATAACGACTAGTGAATTGACTAAATGACATTTGAAAAAAGATAGGTAAACCACACAATACGTTTAGTTCATTGTATAATACAGTACCTACAGAAATCACAGAACACAAAATACCGATTTTGATGAAATTTTATACGTAGGCACACTTGATAGGTCTGATTCATATACCTAAATGGTGAAAGTGGTCCGCTCGAGCGAAGCCGGGACGGGCCGCTAGTATATGTTTTATAACTCTGATCTGAAATCATTTAAAATATACACAAATATACCTACTAATTTCTTTACAATATCAAAGGTGGTGAGGATCGTAAATCTACTACTTACATAATGTCAGGCATTTAAGTACAAATAGTAATCGTAGAATAAAAAGATATACATATCATAGAATGCCTTTTGCTTGCATGATTCAAATACGTATTATACAGAGTACTTCGGAGATGGGTTTACGATACGATACGATCGGAATATTTTCTGTACTCTATAGGCTATAATTAGGAAACATTTTGGTAGTCTACTGTAAAATAATATTGGTCGTAAATCAGTCACGTAGATGACCCCTAGGTACTTGAGTGATGCAAACAAGTAGTAGTACTTTCTACAAGACATGTACTTTTAAGCTTTATTTAACCTACTTTTCTTTGTATGCAGACCTAGTCCTATTGTACAGCAAGTATGATCGGTGATGGATATGTATATCCCGCACGTTAGCTACATAAGGTTGGTACCTAATACTAATGCAGACAAGGGAAGAAAGGTATCTCTTATCTATGTATATAGTACTATCGATTACTACATTTAATACTGGCGTAGTAAGAAGGGTAGGTAATAAAATTAACTTACTACTGGTAGTAAGGGAGAATACGAGACGAGACGATGCGCGACGGCGTAGAGACCAGACGTGAGGTGATGGATAGAATGGACCCTTGTTGCTGCCCTTATGGAACAGGCCTTAATTTTCGAATGTGACTAATTAACATAATATGATAATTTAATATTTCCACACTTTTTTGTCAAACGTCTAAAATAACATAAAAAACACATGGTCTACATATGTATAATTTTCATGTTTAACGTTTCATGTACCTACATAATATGACTTACGAACCTATGACTCACTTATTGGATTGTTATAAAACAATTGTTACTGATATATTACAGGATGTCAATGATAATGAAATTACCTGAAGTCGCCTACCAAATACCAAAGTTTGTGATGGGACTTGGCTGAAAGACATGTCCGCAACATTATGAGAAACTCGTTAACTCACCACCACCGGATTAGCCATTACAGATATTTATTCAAAATAATATAAAAATATTTTCATTACACGAAGTTTTATTGAACTTTAGAAATGTATTTCAATGATATCAAAAATGTTTTTGAATGGTGGCCCACAATTTGGAGT
This sequence comes from Plodia interpunctella, assembly GCF_027563975.2. Lineage (NCBI taxonomy): Eukaryota > Metazoa > Arthropoda > Insecta > Lepidoptera > Pyralidae > Plodia > Plodia interpunctella. Next base: position 6,002,826 of record NC_071295.1, read on the forward strand.
CTAAAATGTTGTTTTGTACGATTTTTATTTTTGTAAATACTTATACTTAATTGTAAATGTGAAATAAAAAATATAATTCTGATACCGCAATATTTACTTCCTACCTCCTTCTGAATCAGTATGACAATCCCAAAAATATAAAATCCACCCTTATTTAGAAAACGTCCATGATGCAGGTAATATATAAAAAATAGTAGCTTGTCTATTCTATTATACAGGTTTTTTATGTGTGCACGCTATAATGCACAAAAATTGCTTGAAATACTTGAATAGAAAATAATGTCATGTCAATACCCAATCCTCCGGGATTTTTTCTATTTCTTGATATATTATGGAGGACTTATAATTTATGTCGAATCACGTAAAATCTAGGATAAAACCTGGAATAACATGAAATTTGTAATAGCAAAATTCATTCGGAAGCGGAAATCCAGAGAGCAGCTAGTAAGTATATTGTTACTAAATACCAGACAGTGAGACGCCTTTTTGAAAATATAGTTGAAATTGACATGAAATTTGAAAATGTACCATACTAAAGCAAAACAGGCTTTTTATGCGTCAAAATATTGTCTTTATTACGTAATAAAACGTGAATTTATTCGAATCATTTTATTATCTCCATAAAACATACATAACTAAAACGAAACTAGTCTGTTGGGTTTGAATTTGTTGGTGATCAAGATCAACAAAATGTACATTTGCACAGTTTAGTATACAATGTGTTATGGAGATAACATACATATTAAAATTAAATAGGAATTATTATGAAATTTCCAAATAAAAATGGGTCCCTCTATGACAAGTATTACATAAAATATTTACAACTTATTTTAACAATTGGGACAAATAAAACTGCTTAAATTATATAGTTACTTTGAACTGGTTTTCGTTGCAATATTCCAATTATTACAAGTAGGTAAAAAGTTGAGCTACAGTGTAATTTAAATAATTTATGTATGGTAGAAATAAAAAAAAACTGCTAGAAATAATGAGCTTACTGGATAATAAAGCTATTGTTTGTTCCATTCTTATTATTTATCACACATAAAATAATACAAAATGTTTAAAGAATATTAATACTAACAGAGTATTAAAATGCTGCATTGTAATAAAATGGAATGAATCAATTACTTAAATTAGAATTTACATTTATCAAATTTATAACTAAAAAATGGCTACGTCATTCATGGTGGGATTCAAAATGTTTATTGAGCATTATTTAGTACTTTTTGCATTAAATCACTCGGAGAGCATATACGAAAAAGTCGCATCATCTTAATACGATTTTATTATGAATTGCATTGTCAACAGCACACACAAACAAAAATAATACCGACCACAAGCTTAAAAACTATGCACACAATCACCAACTCGTATATTTTATATATCCGGTATATTTTGTATCTTTGGCAGAGGGGAATGCTTGTAAGAGTGGTCACTCCGTTGATTTAATACCCAAAGGCTTTATAAGGTGTTAACGTTTTCATTATTCTCTACATTAGTATAAAATTAATCTAAGGTGCAACATACATCCAGTCTGAGACTATTCCTTGAGAGAGCACAATACTACTTTTATTACCTTAGAAAATCTTCATACTACAGTTAGAGCTCATGATAGGTCAACCAAATGCTTATAAATGCAGATCTAAAATGCTAAAATCTATAACTAATCACTGAGTAATTTTTTTAGTGATGTTTATAACAGTCTTATAAGGGATATAGAATGAGGTTCTTACACCAGTTCTGTATAACTTTACTATCCAAGAGTGGTTGATTTGTCAAACAGATACATTCAATGTGTTGTGGTGGTGACACAATATACAATCAAAGAACTTTAAATAATGCTTGTGTCACAATAACCCAAACTGATATCCAACTTTTTTGAGAAACTTTTGTATAATTAATGTTAAGGTGATATCTAGACAATGTTTGCCGTAAGAATCTTGTTACTTTAAAAATAATGATAAAATTCAACCATCTCTATACGACAATCTTTTTTTAATTTGTTCATAATAATTGAAAATTAATATCAAATTAATTTAATGCAAATCTTAAAATATAGGTACTTATAGGCACTAACTAGAAAATTAAAAAAAAATGTCATGTACAGGCACATATTTAAAAAAATCAAATGAGGTATATATATTATAACTAAAAGAGAACCTGTTCAAAATATTAAAACAGTAAATGGCACTAAATCAGACAATCAACACAAAAAAAATCTCAATTGGAATCCAATCAAATAGGGGGGGACCCCCTATGAAATTATTTGCCAAATAGATCACATTTGATCTAAATGTGATTTACTTGCAAAATATCTTTTTAATTACTTGTAATGGTGAGGATGTGTTCATTAATATATATTTGAATTGTTGAACAACTCAAATATTTAATCTGGTTTTGAAAGTTGAATCTCATAATTTTGGTCAGCATAATAATCTGCACAAGTTCTTTTTACTTTTTTTCGAGCTTATTGGATAGAAATTCTTTTTACGTTTAGAGGGACTAGGTTCATTTAGATCATACTGCAAACAACTTTTTCCTGTGTGTCTTTTTCCTTTACAAGATTTGCAGAATTGGTAGGCACAAGTTGCATTGGTACATTCAGCCCATGTTTCCCCACACATCTCCTTGGTTACTTTGGCAGGATACTGGCATTTCACACATGACAACTGAGTACGGCTATCCTCTGTAGCTGCCTGAAAATAAAGCAAAATTAGTAAAAAAACTACTCAACAAACTCTGGATGGAACTAAGGATGGAAAAAATAAGCTGGACAGAGAGAAAAAGCAATGAGGAAGTGCTGGAAATGGTAAACGAAAAGAGAAGACTGCTGACAGAAATAGAAAGGAAAGAATGATTGGCCACTTGATACGCCATGATGCCTTATCTAAAACTATTTTGGAAGGAAAGGTGAAAGGAAGAAGAGGTCCAGGGAGACCGAGGAAAAGCTATGCAAGCCAACTGAAAGAGAAGGCAGGTGTTGTGTCTTATCGAGACCTTAAAAGCAAAGTCGAGGATAGAGAGGCGTGGTGTATACTCCACCGACAAGAGCATAGCTCTTAAATAAGAAGAAGAAGCACAAACTCTATTGTGATATCTTTATTAAGATGCAAACAGCACAGGTACAGTCAAAATTAAAAATAATATGACTGTTGGATTTGTTCAGGAGGACAAAATACTCACTCTTGTAAATTTTTGGAACTTATTTGTTCTTGGAGTTCCCGGAGGGCTAGATTGAGGTTGCCTTGTTTCATTCTGTATTTCCCTCAGTGTCCTAGCCTGTATGTTGTCAGGTAGCTTAGGTATCACCCCATTTTCCCAGTTCTCCACATTACTTGACACTGCTTCTTGATATTTCACATATTCCTGTTTTTTCTTATTTTTCTCTGCTAAACAATTCTCCCAAATATGACGCCATGTATCACTAACCCGAATGAAGTTATATATATCTTCATTTGACAGGTATTTCAATATGGCCTCCACAGGAATTCTGCTCTTTTCAAACAATGATTTGATAATATCAAATTTCTGGTTTGGTCTATATTTGGTCAATTTTGATTGTTCTTCATTGTATTTTTTCTTATATTTGGCTGATTGCAATGCTTTTCCATCACATGATAGAGAATGAGTAGCAAATTCCACTTTCCTTGCAAACTTTCTTCGATTAAAAGGACTTAACTTACAGCTACCTTTACAAACTTTTTTCACTGGGGTAGTGGGATAAGATAATATGGGAATGTGCTCATTAGAATCAAATTGTTCACTGCTTAAGGATATGCTTGAAGATAATGGAAAATGCTGTTTATTATCATCAAAGACTAACTTTTGTATTTTACTAGCTATAATACTAGTAGGTGTAACTATAGAAGAGCTGTGACTAGTATTTGTAGAATCTAAATCATTTTCATATGACCTCTTCACTCCGCGTCTTTGTGGAGTAAGCTTATCTACAAAATCATTGATTGTTGAAGATAATGTTGAGTAATTATGTCTTTGATCTCGATGAAAATCGCAAGATTTGGCAACTTTAATATGACCATGGCCAGTGATAACAAACTTTGGTGAAAGCAGAGACGGACTTTCATTTGAGATCCTCGTAAGGTCTATTGAACCCGGAGTAAACGATGTATGGTATCCACTGTCCTCGGCACTCTTGGAAAGTATCAAGTTGTTGTAAGTTTGCAACGACGGCGTCGCGGCCTCAGAGACGTCCATTATAATTTCCTCTAATCTTCATCTAATCTTGAACATGTTGAAAGGGTATTTCAGGTTTAACTATGCCAAATTACACTCTTCAAATAATTCCAACACGATAGAAATAGAGCTCACGGTACAAGAAAAATAGCTATGGTATTCTCATAATACTTGCTTCATACTATATATATTTACCACACACGAAATTATTTATATTATGTACTTTCGATAAACTATATCCTTTACTACAAAATATAATTCAATTAAAATTAAAAACAAAAAAAACAACGTCCATAATTGAAAGCTTCGGCTTTTTGATTTTTTTTTTCTACGAAACTACGAACTGGCTGACTGGGACATAAAGGCAGGCTGTCAAAAAGTCGATTATTATGTGAACAAAAAAACAAAAAAAAAACAAGCCTTAAAATAAACGAAAATAAATACACATTGGAACTTTACAAAAACACGCAGGTAAGATCATGTGAAGTGGAGGAGAAAAAATATTTATAAGCGGATTCTGGGCTCCGTCGTTTAGCAGAAGAAACCGGAAAACTGATGAGAGGACGAGAGAGACTGTATGGGCCCCTTTGCTTCAGACCCCTTTGCCTTTCCTCATGGCATTACGAAAAAAACATTTATGTCACGATGATAGGAGCGTTGTTGTCATGTCAGTTGTCACTCTTGTCGTCAGACTGATTTTTTTATTTACCTATATACCCTTGGTATGGATTGCTATAAAGGTTGAATGGATTTTATTGTGAACTTTATCAAAAATGCAAGACTTATTGAGCGTTTATTGTAATATTGTAAAGTATTTTTAGTATTTCTTCTATAATTTTATTATTATTAAGTATATTTATTCAATCATGTATATGAAAAGTAATATATGGAAATTGTTGTTTGTAACAAAGCAGTACCTTTTATATTATTGTCCTATATCACATAATAATTATTCTAAATATAACAGTTGTCTGTTCTTATTATAATTTAATTAATTGTGTTTTTACAGTGATTAACACGACTTTAATTTATACTGAATAACTACTACACAACTGAAATAATGAGTGTGATAGTGAAGGACTTGTGTAGACTTTGTGCGAGTGTAAGAGAAGAGTTATCGAAAGACTTGTTCGATAGTAACAGTAAAAATGTCTTGAAATTGATACAAGACTTAATGCAAATCACAGTAAGTATCTCAGCTTATATTAACTTAAATAATATTGGGTTTATTTTTTCTTTGCACTCACTTCATTCCATTTTGTTTCTAATTTTTTACAACCAATACTTGACTGTTAATTTGAAAAAATCATTTCATTTTTTTGTGATCACTATTTGAGCCACAAAATGTGATATAAATGTTTGTGAAAAAATCAGATCTTACATATGTGTTTATGATTAAGTTTTTAAAATTGGTTTGTTTTAAATGATTCATTATTATATGACATCAATCAAATTTTAATCATAGTAAAATGATTTGTCTGCTATGTTTCAGTGTATAAATTCTCAAAATGATCTTTTCAAATAATATTTTGTTTCAGATTACAGAAAGTGACAGTTTGCCAACTAAAATCTGTTTGAATTGTGAAGAGAGGATCGTTTCTTTTCAATTATTTATTCTAGAATGCTATAAGGTGCAAGATAATTTCAACAAAATTTGTTCACAAAATTTACCTGTTAAGATTGAAGATGAAGTTATTAATTTTGGGGACTCAGATATAAAATCGGAGGTATGTTTTGTCGATATTAGATGTATTTTATAAATGGGATATTGAAACTATTAGCAAATACCATTACAAAAATATTCTATTAGTGCCAAAATAATTTATATTAATAAATTTAATATTAATGTTTAATATATTTTTAATATTTTCAGATAAAAGTTGAGTTGAATGCTGATGAAATAGTATTGTGTAAGTACAACACATGTTTATTAATAATTTTTATATTAGCTCACACTATGTTATACTAAGAAACAAATATACAGCTTAAACATTAATTCAAATTTAATATGAACTTAGTTTTTTCTCAGGTCTTGTTATGTAAACAATATTACCACAATAGTTTTTCTTTTAGGCTCAATCAATAATGAAGAATATGAAAATACATCCTTTGAAAATTTTGATGATCATCACTTAGATGCTGGAAGTTCTGAAGATGATGATGATGATGGAGATGATGTTACTCTTGCTGAACTTAAAAAGGAGAAAGTAGAAAATCTCAATGAACTTCTAATGAAACCTCATTTGAAAATAAGAGATTTTGTGAAGTGAGTAGAGTTTCGTATTTTAATGTACATACATAAGTACTTACAATATGTGTGTTAAACACAGCAAATAAGTAATTGTCTTTTTTCAGTATGCATTGTGACTTATGTAGTTTAAAAACAAAATCTTGGGAGACATTACAAGACCACTATTCAGAAATACATCAGTCCGAAGTTTCTGTCAGTTGTGTTTGTGGATTTAAAATACAATCCAAAAATGTGATGTATAAACATGTGCTTGAACATAAAATTCAAAGTGAGAAATTGATAAATAAATCCAAAGAAGAATATGATCATAAAAATGATCAGAATTGTGGGGATCTCAAAGCAAAACATTTTGTTCAGTAAGTTACTTAACTATATTTTGATGGAAAACAGATTTTGCTTTCGTTTTGTAAAACCATGAGACAACATTTTAATTAGGTCTTCAAACTTAGGAAATAGTAACTGAAGGCCTATTGTGTCATTGATTTCTTCTATTTAAGAAACTATAGCTTTTAATATTCCTATTTAAAAAATAAATTCCTGCTCATTTCTAGAATTTTTTCATCTCATAATTATTTTCAAAAATAAGTTAAAAAGCATATGTGACATACATGTCACACATACATGTTATACATAACAAATCCATTTAAATTTCCACAAATTACTATTACCATGAATTTTCTCTTTTTCAGGCTCCAGTGTCATAAATGTGGAGAAAAAACAAAAACATGGGCAACATTGGAAGATCATTACACATTTATTCATCAGAGTAAATTGATTGTCAATTGTTTACTGTGTGGCTTTAGTATAAGAAATAGAAGCATGCTGTACAAACATGTTTTGGAACATAAAATGGGAAATGAAAAAAAAGTTAATAAGGGTCGTGAAAAACAGGCGAAAACTAGAACAGATATTGACTATTGTAAACTCAAAGTTAAAGATTTTATAGAGTATGTTTGTTTGTACAATTTCTACAATTTTTAAGTTAATAGTTAATTATTAATAAGAGTTATTAATAACTGATGTTTGCAGCTTTTCATGTCACATTTGCAACGCAAAGTTTTCAAGTTGGTACAGTTTAAAGAGTCATACTCAAATCAATCATAAGACACAACCAAAGGTCCGATGTTTATGTGGTGTGAATCTTACATCAAAAACAGTTTTGTACAAACATGTACAAGATCATAAAAATCCGAATTCTTTCTGGTAAGTACATATAATAATAGATTATGAATAAGTAATAATAGATTAGTTATCTATTACTGTGCTAGTAGTACTGATATTAATTAATTAATTTAGGTGTCTGAAATAAAAAATCGATTAAATAGGAAGTGCAGCAAGTAACCAGGAAAATTTTAAGGAGTAGCGTATTTCTTCGACGAAATAGAAGTTCTTTAATTTTGAGATAGATGAGAAGACACGCTGCGGGAGACATGGGAGCGGCGGCACCGCTTTCGATAAATTGAAGTGCCGCTTGTAATAAATATATTAGAGAAACGCTTCTGTATCACGTCTTTATCCTCTACTGGGTAGACAGAGCCAAGAAATATGCGACTCGAAGGTCACACTTAGCACACACTCAATTCTTCACATTTAATTAACTATGTTCTACTTCACTTTTCTTATTTTTAGTTGTGATCAATGTCCAAAAATAACAAAAACTCTAGGGGCGCTGGAGAAACACAAATTGATGCACGTACCGAAGGCCGACCGGAAGTTCCAATGTAGTTCTTGTGACAAAATTTTTAATTCAAGAGAAAGTTTAAAATCTCACGAGCGGTCTCATATACCTATAGAAGAAAGAAAAGTATATCACTGTGACATGTGTGACATGAAGTAAGTTTCTCTTTTGATATTTTTTTAGGATATGTAGTTAATTAAAAGTTATTTATATCTGAAATTTCATCTTTCCATGTCACATTTGCAATAAAAAGTTTTCAAGTTGGTACAGTTTGAAGATATTCAATTCAACCGCATTTTTTTTGGTTGTTATGATGCATTTTTGATGGTTAAATATGATTTTTTGTTGTCAGATTCACGACCCCGTCGTCGCGTGCATCTCACAAGCGCGTTGTGCACGAAAAGATCAAAAGCTATGTATGCGACCAGTGCGGTTACGCGTGCGGCACCAACGGCGAGCTGCACCAGCACCGCGCCATACACAGCGACGACAAGCCGTTCGTCTGCAAGAAGTGCTACAAATCGTCTGTACTCTTGTTTTATCAGCTTTTTTATTACTGGGGTGTTACGCCATGGTATAAAACGCCATTGTCACACTTTTTGACCAAATGGGAATCGCGTTCTTTCAGGATAAAAATGACCACAACCGTTTGACGTGAAGAAGTAACAAACATACAAACTTTCGCCTTTATAATATTAGTGGAATTTATTTAAAGCTACATGAAAAACGTACGTACTTGGCATAAATAAAGTAAAAATTCTGTATAAGTGTGGAGCCAACTTCGTTAGCATGGGCGGTAATTTAACGTCGCGCTGAACCAATTAGAATACAAATACCAATTAGAACTTCAAATGAAATAAGTACTGTATTCAAATTATGTCACAAATTTAATATGGAGCGAGCATTCATTCATTTCATTCTTCGCATGCATTTTATTTTTCCCAGTCAACTACGGCCATTTATTACTGTAAATTTTCAGATTCAAGACCCACTCGAATCTGTCTACGCACATGGACACGCACGAAGGGACATCGTACACGTGCGGCGTGTGCAGTCGCGTGTTGAACAGCCGGCGTACACTGCGCAAACATCTGCTGGTACATGAAGAGCGATGCAGACACATCTGCGATTACTGCAACAAGGCCTTCAAGAGGAGGCAGACTCTCAAGGTACTTACTTATTGTTACTAGAGTCCGCATCATAAATGGAGTCCTGCTGACGTGGCGCTACTGTCGCTGAAAACAACAAAGTGGCGTATTTGTTATGATAATTCCTCATATTACCACGGGACTTCGAGTGTTAAAAAAGGAAGTCAGAATGTCTCCTCTATTCTGTCAGCGAATCGTTCGTTCTGAAGGGTTCCGTCGTTCAAACGCCCGATATCAAAACATTCTGTCGACGAAACGTTCGTAGACGAAGCAATTGTCGGAGAACTGTTTCAGACTCTACGTGGTATGGTCTCCACAAAAGAATTATCTATAGCACGGCCGACCGATCTACTTGGTTCCTACATTTGAATTTTGAACGCCCCCATGCAGGTCAATCGTGGCGGGCTGAGGGGTGCGGGGAGGGAGAGCAAGAGAAGACTGTAAGTGATCCCTGTAGGAAATAAGTTGCCGTTGTACATTATGTTAGTACTTAATTTTCGTAAAATAAAGTTATACTTAATACAGATAATAATACATACTGTGATTGTCGATAGGTGCACCTTTACACGCACACGGGAGACAAGCCGCTGACGTGCAAGTGGTGCGACGAGCGGTTCGCGTACGCGTCCACGCTGCGCTCGCACCGCATGCGCTGCCATCCGGACAAGATGCCGCAGACGCAGCACCAGCAGACCTACCGCCAGTACTCGCATCTGCCACCAGAGGTGGTCAATTTTATTGAAATACTAGTCATTATTATGTGATGTGTGTAGAACCACTCCGGATCTTCCCTTGTCATTGCACCTTCTCATACCTTGACCGCCGGTCACATAGCGTAGGCAGCCGACAGGCAACAATGCTCTCATAGATATTTTAATATTTCAGCAGTTACCTTAAAAAACGTTAATAAAGAATGTTGAAAAGGAACTTGGTTCATAAATTTTGAAAATATGCTGATTGTGAATAACATCGACTCATTACATTATCTAATAAACAGTATATAGTTACGCAGCAGTATAAAAATAACACCCGCATCTATAAAAAAAAACCCTGCAAAATTAGTTGATGCATTTTTGTTTTTTCAGGAATACATCAAGAGCGATTTAGCAGCGATTGGATTAGATAAGGATCAAACGGAGACTATGTAAACTAAATAAAAAAATTAAGAAAACCCGACTCCGAAGTTGTTGGCATCTTCTCATCTGCTAGAAAAAGAGCTGACAGTTTCCAAAGCACTGAATAAACCTTTTCCGAGCTAGCTCTTAGCTAAAAACATTCTCAATTAAATTATCTTTAAAATAAAATAAAACTTGAAGCAAATCGGTTCAGGTACATATACACAGATACGTTAATCTTATAACTCCTCCCTTCTTCTGTCGTCGGGAAACTAAAATAACCTAAAATAGTCTAAAATAGTAAATACATTTATCATCACATCGACGCGTCATTGCGTACGTATTGCACTGTTATATAATTAGTATATTACATTAGTATACATTTTCTCAAATAAATATGATCAGTATTAAACATTGCTTTTATTTATCACTAGCCTCCATATACGTATGCAGAAATATATATATATATACTTGAATTGAGTAAGATTAGAACCACCATGGGATCTTTCCATCACCATTTTGATCCTGTGGAATTGTTTTTTTAATAAAAATATAGTGAGTAGGGAGCGCCCTCTTAATAAATAGTTAGTTCACAATAATCTGCATTGTAATAAAACCGGGTCAATGAATCGGATTGAAACTAATCCCGCCGTTACTCTTAACATTCCTGAATCCTCATCGCGTCGTATGGTTGGATAACTTTGTAGATAAGCCGAGGTAGGTTAATCCAGCATGATCCGAATGGGAAACGACGCAAACATATCAACTCTTAATCCCTTTTCTGATTGTTATTGTTAGGTCTGACTGAAGTTACGAGTGAGATGGATATACATAGATATTGGTCACGGAAAACAGAAAACATGGAAATGTGAAGTAGGCGTGTCAAGCGTGTCAAAGTTACGCGATTAATCGCCGGCATCGTCTTCATGCCAGCTCCACACTGTTCACGAACTCAGACACATGCAGACGAGAATGCGTGAACATTGCGTAGTTACTATGAGTGCTTTGTATTTACCGCAATAAAAAACCAGAAATGTATATCCGCTAAAGTTTGGCACACTGTCGTTAAACAGCTTGGCGACATGTGTTGTACTAAATTTGTCATACCACTTCCACGTTTTCTGTGTTCCGTGATAGTGGTAGTGTAGTGTAATGTGTGTGTAAATACATTGAGTGCATAGTTCATATATAGCGTACATAAACGCAATTTTTATATGTATATTATTCTGTTACCTACCCCATAGTAACTATATAGTGTGTAGGAGTATAATATGCTTCATATATGTATAACGTAGAAGAAAGCAAACTATATATCTGTTATCAGCCTCATGAAGTCAAATTCCCGTGGGAATTTCTGGATAAAAAGGACCCTCTATGTTCTATACACGTATAGTAGTTTTCATCGACCACCACTTACTTCCGGTGAAAGAAAACATCGTGACCTGCACACTGGTTGATTATTAACTTGTGTTTGAAATGGAGAAGGCAATACTCCATTAATTAATATTAGTATTAATAGTACCACGCAATGCCACCACGACCCTCAACCATGAGGAAATAAGACTATGAAGAAGAAGACGAAACATTTCGTAAACTATGCGAAGGGACACTACTCATGCTACATGTAGCACAGGTGTCTTAACCATTACACCACCACCGCTTACAACGAAACGAAATGTTTAGACAGCGGTATAAAATATTGGACATGCAATGGAAAAAATATCGCTGCGAAATAATAAATTTGTGATTTACGAGGGATGCCTTTACGTTTTCCCATGATTTCCGCACCCGTGATAAATGGGAAAACATCCTTTTGCGTTCCGTAAGTAGCTAAGTCATTTTATAAACTATCGCTCTTTGAATAAACCTTTGTAATACAATATTGAGATCTAGCACGAAGCCTTTATTTATGGAACTACGACGAATGTAACTTCATCAAAATGTCCACGTTACTCATCTGTTCTATCCATTCTAAATATTAATTGATGGATCTTTTTGTATTTTGATTTCAGCTGAAATTCTGTGTTTTGTGTGAGCGATGTGGTTACAAAGTAGGTAATGAAACCACGCTTTCATGGTAACCACAAAGTCGTCATTGTCAGCCAAGTGAAACAGGAGTGTGTCGTGCCAACAGTCGTAAACTCAGTTAATAGGTCTATTTCGCCTAACGACACTTATTGCCCTCTTAATATTTATTTCTTTACAGGTTTTAATTTTAATGGAAATCGATTCCATTAGATACTTACTTTATTTCTTACAAGAAATTTAGATTTCCAGGTTTTTTTTTACAATTCAAATTTGACACAAACGTACTAATTAATTAGGAGGTTATTTTAATTGTAAATGTTATTTTACAAATACAATTATAAAAGAATAGGTCTAAATATTATAATGAGATAACGTTAGACTCCTTCCCAAAATATCGATAGAATTTATATAATAAAAATATTCATAACGGATATAACAATGAAACTTTTTAGCAAACGGTAAAAGATTTTCAATCTGCCCCCGATATTGGATCGTGTTATTTGAGCTGCCGGTGGAAAGGAATGCAGCGCAATAAATACTAAGGCGCAGGTAGAGGCAGCAGGCACCACGCGCCCTGTTAGCAAACCTCGCTCACGCCCCGAGGGGTAGTTTGTCAACATTGCACCACGTGCTAAACCCTCCGTTAGGAGAAGTAACCATAATAGTCAAAGGGCGAATAAATATAAAGCTCATTATATAACATAAATATATATATTTATATATATGTCCGAGGTCACCCACTATTCACGATGTTACCCTAACATTGCAAGTTAAATATAGACATAGGGGCAACTGAAAATAGAATGTTCGCTAGCCATGCGTCCCTTCACGTTAGGTAAATCGTTGGCATTACAGGCATAAAGTAAAACTAAGTAAAGATACAGGCGAGTAGAGAGTGCGCGGTAGGGGCTGCGGGGTGCGGGGCGGCCGTTGCCTCAGTGTCGCGGAGGCTGCGGGCCGACCTGCCGCCCGCCCTACTGTGCCGCGCGCCGCCCTGCCAAAACATTACTAAATTCTACAGTGATAAATATTATTGGTACCTAATTATTTTATTTGGTCAGAAAGTCGTACACGGTGTCAACATTTTTATTACATGTTACTACGAAAGTATGTTGTAAATATTGGGAAATGAAATAAGTCCAAATAATTTTGGTTTCAGTGGTCGCGTGAGATGAGCCGTGACTTTATGCATGAATGTTGTTAGTATATTTTGAATAAAATACCTACTTCGGTGATCAGTAAATTTTATTATCGTTTGAATACTTACGTAAGTTGTAGCAGAAATATTTTATTTTAATAAATACTTTGCTGATTCAGGATTATTTTGCTTTTAGTAACTATCGGCTACTATTTATATGAAGTGTTTGATTTGTACTGAAAGTAGATTAGGAATGTAAATCAGGCAAGTAAAGTTTATCTGAGGCCTATAGACAGGTGCTCGTGATCTGAAGAGGGTCGCTCTCGAGGTGAGGGCCCTACAGCTTGTCCAATTATAGATGTTTTTAACGAGAGGAGCCAGCCCCTCATGACGTTGCCAATAAGTACTTCGCGGTAACTCTTATAGTGTTCACTTTTCACAAATTTCGGTAACATAATATTTATGTTAATCAATTATATTTATGTATTCAATTCTGTTTTGATTGCTTTTAAAATGAATACATTGTGCATATAATCCACAAGTCTTTGTGGAAGTTTTTACTACTACGGATCTTATGCGTATACTACTTATCACTTATGCGTAGCTAACTTGTGTAATTTTAATATTTGACAGGATTTTTCATAGGTAGTACTACAAACACAGTGCCAAATAGAAAAAAAGCAAAATTAATATAAGATAAATAAAAAAAAATAAAAATGAATTATCTTTCGATCAAAGACCGCATTAACATGAAGCCTTATCGCTGTTTGCTAATGGTGATAGTATTGTCTTTATTCGGCGGTTGTGTCTGCGAGCTCTCGACGGTCAAAGATGAGATTAAAAGCACCACAAGCACTCAAGCCACCACGGCTTTTAGCCACAAGAAAGCAAGTGTGAAGCTATTAGACTCTACAGTAGCACCGAGTAGTGCTACGTTAACTACAAAGGGGAATAGAAAAACAACAATAGTGTCAATGGCAAGCGAGAGCCCGACCGCACGCCATTCTGCAACTAAAGTGTATGCGAGCACAAAAGCGGTCGTGAAAAGTGCAAGGAGGCAAAAGCTAAACAGTAGTTCTAGTGGGGTGGCGAGCCTGCTGCATTCAGGGCTCCAAGAGCGGCTGGCGGGCCTGGATTGCAATCTACCGGTGCTGCCCAGCGCCTCGCGGCTCTGGCGCGGCAACGAGACTCACGAGCTCAATCTCCCCGTCAAGGTAACAAACTCTCCTTGCTGAAACAAATGTTGATATGCTTTCAAGATTCAGTTCAATTGCGACATTAGAAAGTTTAAATTCTAAAAAATATTGAACAACTAATCTTTGAAATCGTAGAGCTGCTGCGGCGACCTTTTACAATATATTAATTATATAATATAGCTGTTGAAACTTCTAAGTAATATAAAAAGGAGCAAGTCATTTTAGTTTATTTTATATATACGATCTGTCCATTTATCATAGCCTCAGTAACACCCTCAAGCGCGATAAAATTAAGTACATGTAGTTAGATACAGGCAGGCACAACAAACAAATGACGATGCTAAATAAAACGTTAGCGTTACGAGTCAAGACATTATACAGGCGAAATTTATACGTTGCCTGCCCCTTATTTCAAGCGTACCTAATATCTTCTTCGCAAAAGTTTGATCGCGACAGCAGCGAGCACGGCGAGGTCAAATACATAAACCATAAATCGTCTTAGTGGAGGAGAATAAGGGAAAAAAGCTTTTTTGCTCCAGTGGTTGAACTCGGTTCATTACTCCTGTTAAGGGAAATGTCTGGAGTGGTGCTTATTTATATACAAGCGCGAAAGCTCAGATTATAACCGTAAGAACTTTCGTCTCTTATTCATCAGTTTGTATGGGCACTTTGAACGGCGCTCGTCTTCTCGATGCTTTTCTCTGGAATCGCCACTTAAGTGTGAGGGTGAAATGGAATTGAATTTTTATACTCGGATGCTGTAGAATATGTTTGCAGAGAAAATAAGAATATAAGAGGTATTTATGTTCTTATTCTGAGTGTTTTTTTTTCGTATGAAAAAAGACTGAGATTATAATTTGTGTCTAATGTTTAATACTCTTTGCAAGACCTTTTATTAGACCACCGAAAATGCCTTTCGTCCGCCCTTTAGATACTTTGTTAAAAAGTTAAATAATTAAATTACCGCTAGCGTTTGAACAAAAAGATAGGAAATTACCTATATTTCTTTGTTTAAAAATCCCTTCAGGCGAGATCATATCTTAGATGTAATTACATGGTAACTAAAAGTTTTCTGAGAACATATTTTAAAAATAGGCCGATATACCTATAGAATAAACAAAAAAAAGATCTGCTTGGTAAAAACAGATGTTTCATTTGGGTGGGTTTAGCGAGTTGTATCTATGTTGTCGTTTAATCTCCGGCAGAAATTAGTCGAGGAAATAGAGATTGATGAGCGAGACGTCAAATGATCAACGCCCAGTGTGTAGATTAGATACTCTGTCTAACTAAGAGTAACTACGTATATCTAAGTATTACCTAACTATGACTTATATGTAGAACACATATAATGTAGAGCACAATATTTCGCATACAATAGAATTGCTATGGTATGAGAAATATAAATTTTAGAAGTCGTTTGTTTGTATTTTACTAAATATATATCGAGATTAATCCTATTACGTCAATGATCGTAGCAGTAAACGAAATGAAGAATAACTAGAAAAACCACACGAGAGTGGGAAAGTTAGTCTCAAAACAGTCAAGCAGTCAAGTTTATTTTGAGACTACCGAATAAGACTCGTAGCACTGCTACGAATGCTACGATAACGGCTAAGTTAGGAACCTTTCGCGAAAAAGTGAAAATAAAAGTTTAAGGTGTTAAAATTTGACGTTAACTATTACGCATAACTTTGCCGTTATTCCTCCTGCGTTAATTTCCCGGTAATAGTTTTTCTTTTCAGGACGAATGTTAGCCTTACACCACACACCTCTTCACACTACTACTTCTTGGAGTCTTTCTTAAGAAGTTAAGTAATAGTGTAGTGTATATTTTTAGTTAAATTATTTTTCTTTGTCTGTAATTGTGTGAAACAGTAACAAATAAAGTGTTTATATATCTATCCAACAAATAAATCAATAAACTACTATTTTATTCTGTTCATTTACTTAAAATTATAGCTATCATTTAACTGTAAGAGTTATTTATTACATTTAAGTGATAGCTATAATCTTTTAGGTAATATATTGTTCCATCTAATAAGTCACTTGTCAAGTAAGTAAGATAAAATAGAACATGGCTCCAAATAAGTTTCATATCACACACACGTCATATTACAAAAACGTTTCTAAATTATGTAACATGTGCCCGACGGAATGATATTGGAATACTCGAAAGTTCCCAAAATGAAAGTATAACTTTGTCCAACTTTCCTTCCCTTTGATGTAAGTCACGTAGAATATAAAATGTTCTCGTAGTCAGTTAATTCTTTTGATGCATATTTAAATTTAGCAAATAAAACACGGTCACTTCAATCCGTATTCAGTCGGAGTGGTTGACTTTATAATTAATTAATGTGGGACTTTGTGGTGCGGATGGCGGAGGAGTGCGCGGGTGGCGGAGGTGCGGGGGCGGACGAGGACTGCGCCCCGAACATCGTGTCGTGGGAGGGCTCCACCGACATCCAAAGTGGAGACATTCTCATCGTGCGCGTCGCTGATTCCTTACTTCTTGACACATCCATCCAACTCGATATAAATAACTCTTCGGAATCGAACTCTTCGCGCGACGGTAAAAGGTAAGTTTTGCCTTTGTCTGTTATAATTATATGTATCTTTTCTGAGACAGAAGTTCTGTCTCAGAAAAGATACTTATAATTTCATCATCACAAAAGAATCATAGGAGTTTTGTCACAGAACTAACAGTTAACTATGTATTTATGTAGCAATATGATTTTTGTTATTCAGATGATTAATTAGGTTCTCGTTAGACATATAAACAACAGTTCCAAAAAAGACAGCTCTGTTTTCATATTCATTTGCAGGGTTCACCACTTGGTGCAGCCTGCGGTGTACCAGGTGACACGGCAAGGACACGAGCACTGCGATGTGTCGGACGGCATGCTGCTCGATATTACGCCCTTGGACGAACATGGCGCCAAACTGTTCACCTTGTACGATAAGGATCTTACTGAAGGCGTCAATTTGTTAATAGGTGACTAGTAATCTGTGCTAGTAACATACTAAAGAAGATTCTTCAAAGAGGCATCAGATGAAAACTTTGTCCGTTTGTCTATCCTATTTTTCTATACAATATATACTCCACGATTATATGATAAGAAAAATTGAAGTATCACTCTGTCTAAAATTCACTTAAATCTATCAGCTTATTATTAAATCAGAAATCATAAGGAAAAAGTTCCTTATATAAAGTATACAGTCATAACAATCCAGTCAAGCCCTTGGGAGTATCAGTAGTCAAGTCACGTCAGGCGCGGACTACAGCTACAGTAATTAATTAATGAAGAGAGGACTGAAAGATATTTTTCATATAACCGCTTAGTGTTTGTTCTATTTAAATATCGCGTGGAACGTGGCAGTATGGAGACTCGGGAGGAGGAAATGTGAGAGATATGCGGGTCGGAACTGCCGGGGAAATATGGAGGGAAAACTACGGCAGTTTTTATTCTGGCCGAACAATACATATGCGATGAATCCTCTCTCGTATGAATATGCTCTTTATGCCACTCACTACCGGTAGCGTGCAAGCGTTGGTTCGGAGTTTTACGACTTTTGTTGGAAAATTGGTGCATTAAACTTGAATGTTACAATATGAAAAATTATCATCTACGGGTTGAAATACGCCCACGGCTCGGATATGTTGCAATGCTGTTTACTGAGTGGGTTTTGTATTATAACTGATTTTGTTTCTTACGAGAAATATAACATTTTAATAGTACCGATTTAAGTTAATACTTAATAATAGTTACTTCTTTGTCTGAAATCACATCATGAGTCTCTCTCATTATAACATTTCAACAATTTTTCTTTAAAGCTTAACTAAACACTTAACACTATGTGAACTAAAACTTCTTACATCCATATGTTTACATATTTTGTATTTGCAGTGGTATCAGAGAACTGGGGGTCTAAATGCGTTCGCCTCAAAGTAACAGTGAAATCGGATAACTGCGGCGATTACCAAGATTGCTCCGGCAAAGGAGTTTGTTACACGAATGTTTCAATGGTAAGGTCCATAAATTATGTGAGTTGTTGGTGTTATATCATTAGTCGCAATAGAAAGCCGCCGACAGCATTATTTATGTGTTGTAGGAAGGTTACGAGTGTCAATGCTGCCCGGGCTCCATGGGCCCGCACTGCGAGGAGCGTGACCCTTGCTATCCGTCACCCTGTCTGAATAATGGCACATGCGTCGAGCTCCCGCGGCCAGTCAACGGAGACAACTACCGCTGCCTTTGTCCATATGGTATTTATGTTGCTGCCACATATTTATTTGAAAATAATAAGCAATGTTTTATTTACTGCTTTTTCGAAAGAAAGCCTCTTCATATATTAATTTCTGAATTATTATTTTTAACCAACTTCGTTCGGAGGAGGTTATCAATTCATCGCGATATTTTATTTATTTTATTAATTTCTTTTTCAACTGAGCGTTTTTCAACTGAGGGTTTCTATTTCCGCCCGCTAAGCGTTGGAACCCAGTATCCGCATTACTACTTATTTTTCTTTACTTCATACTATCTCGGCATTCTTAGTTGTCAGACTTCTTATATGTGACTGTCATATTAATGTATATTATTGTATTGTTCAAATAAACTGAATACAGGTAATGTAGGCAAGAATTGCGAGAAGGACCCTTGTTCTTTGGCGCCTTGCATGAACGGGGGTTCTTGTATGAGCATCTCAATCAACGGCACAAGCTCGTTCCACTGCGCCTGCGGACAAGGCTGGGCGGGCGCTCGTTGCGAGCTATCCATAGCTGCCGGCGCCTGCGCATCCAATCCCTGTGAAAAGGGCATCTGCATTGAACAGCAAGATGAAGAAATCGAGGGAAAAGAGTACCGTTGCTTCTGTGAACCAGGTATGTATGTTCCTTACGAGTACAACCTTCATGTAATGTTTTAGTATGGAAAACTATCAGATATTAATTACAGCCGATAACTACTGAAGCAAGTTCCTAGCTTTTGATTTTATATGGATTTTTTGTTAGTGGAAATGTGACAAGATTTTCTCAGAGCAATCGTTGTTCGTCATCGCGCTTGGCGTAAAACGTATTTATAACGTAAATGTATCTATATCGCATATTAAACAAAATATCCCTTAGTTGTCGAAGTTTATTAAATTTTCCGAGGCAGTTATTTAAATAATTCATTCTGAAATAGGTTTTAATGTTGACCGATTATTTTGTCAATTCATATGTATAGCATTCAAGCTATTACATTCTAAGTCGCTGATAGATAAGTGGTCGATAAAACTTAGACTGTGATGGATTTATATCCCTACAGTTGGATCAAGTCATTTAAATAGTATTTGGAATGGAACTTTGTAGAAGTGATTACGGCGTATTTCTCTGTCAAAAGTAACAATTCTATCGTCGTTAGAAGTAGTTTTGAACTCAATTTAATAATGCTTAATCTTGTTTGCGATAGTTGGCCGAGCGAAATGCCCCGGTGATTTATTTGAAGCGTAGTTGGACGGTTGCCCGCGTCCACCGCAACCGCTCCCAGCCTTAGGGTTCTACCCTCATACAAGCGATGCTTTTAACTTTATTAAACGAGGAATGCTTTATTATTTAGCACGAAACCTACTTACGACTTGGAAGGAAGGATTTGAAAATGGTAGGCTATCGAAGCAACTTTGACATATTTATAAATATTCTTTGGTGATTATTTGTTTTAAAGATATTCAATTAGTTACATGACTATTGAATTTATATTCGGCATTGTATTATTTACTAAATGATATTTATCAGCCGATAGAAAATTGAGGAAAAACATCGAAGGGAATCGAATAGTTATATAACCAGAAGTACGTAAAATATTATCGACTTCAATTAACTTATTTAACATTTAACTTATGTAATGTACCGCAAGACTTTTCTCAGTATTTTATATGATTCAGTTCAGTTTCATTCAGAATTTCAGGTATAAAACAAGAGGTAACTCTTGTTTTATACCTGAAATTCTTAAACTTCAGTTTTCTCAATCAAAATGCTTATGATTTGAAATTCATATCGAACATACAGTTTTACGAATATTAGGAAAAAACATTATTTTCATAGTCTCTACAAGGTTAATGCAGTAACAGCATCCTTGGGTTAAAGCCAACATCAAATTGTTCAACAGATCATAAAATAGATAAAACACGTGATATTTCTTTTGTTTTACTGATTCGTAGCAAAAACTAATTTCTAAGTATAAAACTACTAACGACCGTTTACAATTGATTAGAATTTTATTTTTTATTGCTAACAAATATGGAAAACGAAAAAGTTTTACAACGGCTACATTTTTATGAGATCTTTTTCTGTTACTGCATTAACTTTTTACTTAGACTCCCTCCATTCGCCCGTCGATTCCCATCTTCGCGTGTTCCCTGTTTTATTCGAAGTGTGTGACGCAATGAAACCCACGATACTGGAAATTTTATTTAATCTGTTTGTTCCTGCGGTCAGCGTAAAAAATATAAAACCTTAAAATTTTGGAAATTTCAACCATCCACCTGCCTAATGTCAACCCACTTTGGGAATACTATTGTTGCTTATCAGTTGCCAAGGCAGAGTCCCTTAGTCATCCCGTACGTATACTCAATAAGTAAATAAACGTACCTATTCTATTGCTACTTAGTTTTACAAGATTCAACACACAAGATTATATACGTGTAGTCCATATATAAACGTATTTTCATCTTCTACAAAGTAAAATAAAGAAAAATCGTGGCAGGAATTAATCAAGTCTTGTTTTCCCGAAGCGGGAAAATTCGGGCCTGATGCGAGCAAACAGTCCCTTGAGGCTATTGTTTTTCGTCAAAAGGAATTTGATACTTGTTGTCTTTGTTTGGAGGTAAAAGTATATTTCTCGGCCGTTAATTATGTATCATGTTTGTTCATAGTAGTGATAGTCCATTAAAGTTAAATGGGGATCGTTTTCTCACGAGTTTTGATTCATGATCTTTATGTTTATATATAACTAGTTGCGCCCTAGGACTTCGCTCCCGGTGGGAATTTCGGGATAAAAAATAGTCCATGTGTTATTTTAGGTTATATTCTACTAGTATACCAAATTTCATAACAATCCGTCCAGTAGATTTTACGTGAAAGAACAAACATACACACATATATCGTCACAAACTTTCAGGATTATGTACATTATCATTGTATATATAGTATATCGCGTTAATAATGAAAATTACACAAGAGAAGACCTTCAGGTCTACTTAAGAATACCTTGAATTAAAACCAAGCTAAAAGACCTAAAAGCAATGGATTTCTTATCAATTATTCATTAATTTTAAATCGAGCGTTTGTAGATTTGCTATCGACACGTAAAGAAGAATGAAAATTTTCCGTATACGACCAGCAGTGGGACGATATTAGGTTAATAAAAAGTATGACACTGGCGTCAAAGAAATAGTTAAACATATAAAAAATGATATTTTTTTCATAACAATCCGTCTCGTAACAATACTTTAGAATAAATCAGGAGAGAAATGCGTACGAAATCAAGGGCGGAAAGAAAATTTGAATAAAAATATAATTAATTTGTTAGGTGGTCACGCAGCCAATAATATTTATATTATAAAGAAAAAAATAATAAAGAAAAAGAAATGCTGGGGTCTTGTCATATTCTATTCAACCAGGAAAAATCAGCAAGACAGACAAGAAGGGCTCGTGGTGTTCCATACTCTTAATACCCTGTTTTCCATACTTAGATTACAGAGTGGTGGAAAAATTTGAATGGACCATAACCACAGACGCCCAATATGTTGTCCATACTATTACTATACCATAAAGAGAAAAGATTTGTATTTTTCTTTGTACTTAATAAATTCCAAAACGATTGGCCCGTTTCTGATGAAATATAGAAACTTTTATATGGTTGTACTTTCGCTCGGTATTTCAACATAAGCGTATGTTGAATAATCTATTGTGAAATTTAAAATCTCAGTTGTTTATCAATAATAGGTATTCATTTTTTTTTAATATTCCAATTCTTTCTTTCTGAGTGGTGTCAGATTTTATTCAAATCGCCTAAATGCACCTGACATGACTTTAATGAATTGAAAAGTAGTATTTGACACGATTGAAAGTAATCAATTCCAACTCGGATGAATATAGCCAGATTAGCCGGTGATATAGCCGTGTAGTCGTCGTCAAATAAATCAGGAATTGAATACATCGAATTTTGTCTTATAATCTACTATTTTAATATTTAACTATCTAAAACTTTAATGTTGTTAAAAAACAAAATTGTAATTGTTTAGGATATACTGGGGAAAGATGCGAGTTGGAATATAATGAGTGCGAGTCGTCTCCGTGCGAGCACGGGGGCACCTGCAGCGACCGCGTGGCCGGCTTCGAGTGCGCCTGCACACGCGGCTACACTGGAAACACGTGCCAGCTCAAGGTCTGTCTCTAAGTTAAATATCAGTACATCATCGATCTTAATCATCTGAGCATTTTCCCAGGTTCTTCACGCATCTTTTCTTGATGTCAAGCACTTGACTACTTGAGAGACACAAAAGAGATTTAAGAAAATTGAGAATAACATGGCCGACTCTACATCACAACCCTTCCTAACCACGGCAAGGTTCTGTGTCTCCAACGCGCACGGAACTGTACGTCACAACCCTGATATATTAATTTATCTTAAGCTGTCTCATCACACAAATAGTCATAATTAAGAATAACATCAAAAAGTAACTGCACAGCCTTATTTCATGTAGGTTGGTGTAATCACAGAGAAGCCTGAACAAAGTAACACCCGTGTTCTCTAATTGGCCACACATCCACTTCAATTATAAATACCATAAAATAATAATAATATACTCACTCACATTAATCACAAAATCACTTATAATCATAAAGGAATACGACCGCATCGTTCAGGGTCAGAGCTAAGACTGAATCATTATTTGTTAGCTTCATAGCCAACGCACAGGTGGGGTGACAACATGTGACAATTATGAGTCACTTTGCCAATAAGTACCATTTTGCAATACGAGCTGTTTTACCTATAGTAATATTAATAGGTATTATAATACGCTAGCTAAAAGTCAATTAATTTAACACTCCGTCATAAATAATTAAGAATTTCCATTATAGTAAAAAATGACCTGACGAAGTACAATATGTGTATTTTTATTTTATTATAATTTACTTAATAGCATTCTATGACTGTCAATAAATTAGAGCATCTGTTGAATCATTTCTTAAAAGGGGGTTTGGCAGCAAAGCTACGAGTATATTGTATCCGCAAAAAAGGGCGATGTAATGCCCTGTAAACACTTGGTCTGTATTACTACGGTAACTGTGATTCAATGAAATGTTTATGTTTTTGAAACATAGTACCAACAGATTTGATGGTCCTTAGCTCATGGATATCTAGTTATATGACCTTACATGTTTTGCCATGCCACGGCATGTAAATATTAATGTTCAACATAATTAAACAGAAAGTTCATAAAATGAATTTGTTATTCTTTACATTCATAGCATGTTTACAAAAACAACAGGTTTTTCTAATTGTTTTTGACTAAAATTATAAACAAATTTAAATTATATACGAATATAAATATGTCAGTTTAATTGACTTGGGGCTTACATACCTATTTACTTACTTGAGTTTATTTGTTTTTAGTTGTTTGAAAAGCTTTTTTAGCGAGCAGCTAGTTTCATTGTTAAGCATTGTTATGAATCGCTTATATTGTTTGTCTAACCTACAGCCAGACATAATATGGGAAAGGTTTGTTACTTATTACTATGCTTCACAACATGATTTTATTATGAGATTCATTGAAATCTGTAAAGAGTTGACGAATAGAATTTTTAATTGGGCATGATTTGCACAAGCTTTACAACACACTTTCCTTGATAGCCATCCCTAATCTACTAAAGATAATTTTATTGAGTTGCGGTAAAATAAATACCCCAGTAGATATCGTAAAATAAATTTTAGTTCCAATATACTCAGGTGTGGGTATAAGTATAAGTTTAGTGTATATAACTAGTTACATACAGATTGTATAGTCTTTATGGCAATATCCATTCAATTAAGATTCGCGTGCCATTAATCTACCCATGCTTGCTTTGACCTTCCGCGTTCCGAAACGCCAGTCAGTGATGGATGAAGCACGAAATCTGTCTGGATTTGCATTTCGCATGCGAGCGCCACTATAAAAAAACATGCACATAAAACATTACTTCGACATATATAAGTTGGAAATATCGAGGTTTGCTTTAGAAAATACTTTGTAAAATTACTAATATGGTTCACGCTATGAAATAATAAAATTGTGATAAAAATGTTGTTAAGGAAAATCATTCAGCAAAATGTATAGGATCACCTCAACAAATGTACAAAACATGCAGACCTTATCTACATAGAATGGAAAAGTAAGAGGCCCATATCCCAATACAATAAATAGTATTTTCTTTTACCCAGTAGTGGGACACAACATTTGCAAGTTAATAAAAATATCATGGGCTGAACTTGCACTCGAAAGGTTAATTATTTGAGTAAATAAGTAAATTGAGTAACCCTGTGCAGTCTGTGATTATATATGGAGGTGAATGATAGAGTATGTGTTGGCAGGTTGACCTGTGCTCTCCGAACCCATGCTCCGAGCGGCAGTTCTGCGTGGACCGCGGCAACAACTACGACTGCCAGTGCCCTCACGGATACGTCGGAGAGGAGTGCCACATTCCCTCCAGATCGGTAACTATTAACACATTATTACTGGAAGTATTATATAATCAGTGCCGATATTATTATTTGGAAAGATAGAACCGAGATGTTAATTAATTACAATCAAATTTTTCATTTATTGTTTTACAAATGTATCATTCCACGTAAAGACCATGACCCTCAGTCATGAGGAATACGACTATAAAGAGAAGATAAAATTACTCCCATTTCAGGCATGTGACACGTCCCCGTGCGCCCACGGCGGGACTTGCTGGAGCGACATGGACTCCTTCTACTGCTCCTGTCGTCCAGGGTACACAGGGAAATTGTGCGAAGGTATTATTCCGAAGTGTACAACTTTAATTTCAAAATTTTATTCAATAAGATAAATAAAAATTTCACCCTAATATACATATAATCTACTTCTAGTACACACACACTAGTACACACGTGTAAAATTGGCTTCTAGAAACGATCAACCACTATTTGATACACCGCGGTCTCTTTATCGATATCAATTTAAATAAAATATTGATATAGGTATGATGCTTTTTCTCACAAATCTTTTCCTTTGATTTCTCGTCAAAAAGTTGTGTAAAAACTTGCAGTAGTTACTTACGTTGAAAACTTTATAGACGTCCTTCCATAACTGTAACGTAGACCAAACCCACCTTACTTATCTGAAATTCGAAACGAATTTTTCATAATTGAGTCTCTTTAAGCAGAAATTAAGTTTGATAGCTATCTAAATTAGTGGTTATTAATTATGATTGATCATAATATTCTCATGGGTAAATCAAATTGAATGGCTGCCTTCATTACTACATCTAAAGTACTCCGTTCGCAAAATGTCTGCGATGTAATCAATCATATTAATGGATGAAATGTGGGACTTCTGTGGAGGAAATTGAAACGCTAGTCGTTTGCGTTGTTTAATATTTCGGGGAAATTGCAAATGGCGGTGGATGAAAACGATGGTCGGGATAATGGGCTTTTTCTAACATAATTTTATTGACACAGACAAACCATTGTTCAACTAGTTTTCTAATTAAACAGATATTGAAAAAGAAGTAGTAGAGGGTAGTGATTTCCGGTTTCTTTCATACCTATCTTTCATATTTATGTTTTTGTGATAGCGCGATAATGGCAATGAAAAATATAATTTTTTCAGACCTACATTGAAGATCCGTTATAATGATGTATATTTCAGAGGACTTTATCTTGGAGTCCGTGGTTGGCGGTGAGACAGGCATGGAGGAGCGCCGGGGCGGAGGATCCGTGCGCGAAATGCGGCTGCCTCTGGGCCTCTACCACGATCGCCTGCACAACGTGTACATAGCGGCCGGCACGCTCGGTGCCGCTATTGCGATCGTCGGTGTCGTGGTAAGTGCTAACTGCTAACATATTCTGCTAATTTATCGTCATCTTTTTAAAAGCAAAAACTCGTCATATAATTCGAATTAAAATTATAAAAAAATAAGACGACCGACATTCTCTATGTTTGCAGGTGACGGCATGCCACTGCAGAGTCAACAAGACCTACTCTCGGCTTTTGTCGCGGCTGTCCCGCGTGACCGAGGCCGGCCCTCCTCATCACTGGCTGCAAGACAAACGCGCTCCCCCCTCCACAGCACCCTTCCCACTCCCTTCTGCCACCCTCGATACCACTGACATGTACTATACTCTTGACTTCAGCGATAGTCAGAGTTCCCCGCTCATTCAATAGCAATCACTGTTGGACGGTTGCTCCGAAGGGGAACGGTTCAAAATACAAATCTAATCTCGTGATCAGCTAAATGTCAAAGCTCAAATCTTTGGCTTTCAAATGGCGAAGAAAAGACAAACCATATCCTATCCAACAGGTCCTTTAATAACAACATGGAGAATGCGAGAAGTTAAAACCTTAGACGATACGATAGTGTCAAAATCATATGATATGTTAGTTGCTCGTAAAAATGTATTTGTGGTGGAAATTCTATGAGAAAGTAATAGCCATAAAAAAAATCTTTTCTTTAATTGGTACTATTTTTGTCATGACTATTGATTTGCCCAGGGTGGTTCTCAGAGCGCTTCGACCGCTGGGCTGTGGCCGCGCTGTCATTACGATCCGTCAATTTTATTGAGGAAGACATCATTTCCAAAACCAATCATTCATAAAATTTACATTACCACAGTACAGATTAATTAGTTTAAAGTCAGACAGTAAAACTAATTTTTATCTTTGTTAAAATTTGAAAAATATTTATGACAGCGCGGCCGCAACGCTCTGAGAAATACCTATATTGGTAGGTAGATATGTTGTATGATATGTTGTTTACTATAGTCAAAAGTAATCAATATATGGCGAAATTATCAACGTTGCCGAGTGCTCCAATTAGGTTGAATCGTACTAGTATAATAATATATTAAAACGTTTTAAAATCAATATCCTTTCATTATATTGGACACAAGCAACAGTGACTGAATAATAACCGTAATAAGTGTTTAAGTGCAGATGTTGGCGGCTGCTTTGAATTGTTAAATTTTATAGCTAGATAGGTAATAAATGAGAACGAGCCAGTTTCGAGTTTGGTTTAGATGTTAATAATGTAAATCCTAGATCTTAACTATTAACGTCGTCGTAGATTCCTCTAACATTATTTAATTAAACCAAATATATTACCACTGTCTAATTAAACGTGACAGTTTTAGAAAACCCATAGAGATTAAAACAAAGTATATTCCTTTTTATTTTACTTATTTATTTATTAAACTTATACATTTTACATTACTTAAATGTAAAAATTATAAAACCTACGTTGAATACGTAGGTAGTTAATTTTATACAATTTTAAATCAAATTTATTGGGTTTATTTTGTGTTATCACAAATGATCGTACCGTACTTATTAGACAATTTCCTTACAGACGATATCGGCTGCAGATAAATGTAATTTAGGATCTCAAAGATCCATGTGCATTTTTATAGTGTTCAAAAGAGCTAAAAGTTTCGCATAAGGATACTTATACTCTGGATATCGTTAGTAATGCATACTGCATTGCGTGCAAAGTGAAATATTTATATTTTTTAAATTATATTCTTGTCATCTTTATCAAGTACCTATTATTTTTATTTCTCTCTCTCTCTTTCTCTCTCGGAATGATCTTTGTAATGTAAACTATTTAGAAATATGTGATCTATTATTCTATTTCTATAGATATGTGAGTAGGAAGTATTTTTGTCTAAACATTTAAATTGTAATCAAATATATACTTACTTACTGTACTTATTCAAAGCACTTTTTCTGCTTATGAGCTGCTGCTACCTTGGTATCTGATGTCCTCATTTCAAATAGGTACTTACATTATGTGTTTAATTATTTTGAAATTTATAATTTGGTTACTTATTTATTTACGAGACTTACAGAAACATTTAGGCTTGGGCCTAGTGTGGGAGTCACAGATTCATGTCCAAATACTAAACACAGTAAGTACTTGTTTCTGTTAAATGAAAATTAATATGATTATTTGAAAGGAGGTCGCCACAAGGCTCAAGGTGGACTGAAAGCTTTGGTGTTCTATCTTAATAGTGCTTCTGGGTGTGTAAATATGTGAAAATCATTGTTGAATAAGTTTTAAATTAAATTTAACTAAGAGTTGAATTTGTTTTATTAGTATATAATTTTATGTAATTGAATAGTGCATATACTTTGTTTATAATGGGATATGTGATTATGAAATGGAAACAATGAAAAGTTGTTCGACGTTTTGAAGAAAAACATTTTTATTTAGATTATAAACTTTGATAAAAATAATTATATTAATAATATTTTATGACAACTTACAAATATTCATATAAAATAATAACGTAACATCTATTCATCAATTTAAACTTAGTACAGTAGAATCTAATATCGAAAATGTGCTACCACTTTCGGGATGTGTTTAACTAGTGTGACTAACATCTGTGTCGGATCGCGCCGTGCGCCGCCCCGCTCCACGCCCCGCCTGCCGCTCCCCGCCCATACTAACTCTTTAACATTGCACTGGCTCGCCGCGCAGCTCCGCTCGGCGGTGAAGCGCCCCGACGCGACCACTAACTACACATTAAACTGCTCTATATTATTGCTACTGACATTTGTGACTTATGACGAGATTCAGAATCACGATCTAACATCATTGTAAGTAAAAATTAAAGCTGCACAATTTATTATAATAGTATAAGTACATAAATAAATATAATTATGGAATACGTATAAGTAGGTAAAGTAATAACAATGTTAGAGTCCGCTCCACATTGTATGGAATGGCAAATGCAGACTTTGAGCAATCATATGCGCCTACAGGCTACGTTTTATAACTTCTATTTTGTAAAGACATTTTCAAACAGAATACTTAAAATACAGTGGAGAGACATTAACGAGTGTAAGCCGAATAATTGGAAGAACCAGTATTAATATTAAATCAAACAAAATAACGCGAGGGACGGAACAAGTCACAACGCAATCGCAGCTAATAGAAACAAAAACAATACGTTTCATAGACATAATATTATGAAGTAACATTATCCTAATTAAAAATTCGATATCTAGTGATGCAAGTCAGAGAGTAAAAAACACAAACTATGCTTAAAATTCTACATCTAGTACGTATTCTAAATTATGTCATAATATGGCAGTTAATCGAACCGTCCGCACTAGGCACAGGCACACAACATCGGATCACTTCGTCTATGACAAACTCCAAAAGCAGAACCTTGTTCTGAATTTTGAATGTAAATCGGTGGAGAGAAACTAACTTAAAATTTCTGTGTTCAATTGCTCGGATCGATCGAGGTTTATTATAAATCCACTACATTGTTGACCTCAACTAGCTGTGCTTTATGATACCGCTCTCGTGTACTACGCGTCTCGAACCAGTATCACCGACACTGACTTCTGTATTCGAGCTGAATTTAATTACACACAGAAATTTATTCGATCTGTTTTAAATGGAACCTTACATTTATAAATAAGTCTTGGACACTATTCTCTTCATAAACTAAATGTCATGGCCCGATAACTTAAGTATCGAAATTCAATTTATATATAACAAATATGTATTTATCGATAAAATCTTAAAATTAGGTACACATACACAAACCGCTCCCGTCGATGATAATGCTAATATTGTTCGGACGACTGGTGACTACCTTTAAATGACTATTTAATTTATTTATAAAATTCATTATGCAAATTTGCGACTCTATCACGTTTTTATTTTTTATCTTGATATTTTCGATTTGGAATGTTTTATAATGAGAGGAAAAGTCGAATTTTGTAAATGCTATGTACAGAAGTGAGTAAATGGTATTAACGGAAACAAGCTGTGTGTATAGAGCCTTAAGCAAAAGAAATGAATTGAGCGATCTTTAAGAGCGAACTTACGAAAAT
Organism: Plodia interpunctella; assembly: GCF_027563975.2. Classification (NCBI taxonomy): domain Eukaryota; kingdom Metazoa; phylum Arthropoda; class Insecta; order Lepidoptera; family Pyralidae; genus Plodia; species Plodia interpunctella. The sequence continues at coordinate 6,033,690 of NC_071295.1, forward strand.
AAAACTTAACAAAAGTGGATGGCATGTAATTTGACTTAACTCACTTACATTTAATGATAATTAAGTATAACATAAGTATTATGACGAAGGCACATAATATTAAAATTTTTATTATTTGTAGATAAGTAATACCTACATTTTGTGACAAGAATTTCTTACTTTATCATCATGGCAAGATTAAAAGGTACCTGTTGAAACGATAACTACATACAACTAGTATGATATCCGAGTGAATGGCACATATTCAGCAACAGATAACGATTCATTTACAAATCAGATAATTAAGAATACGAATCTCTCGTTACTAAAACCAAAACAATTTTGCCATCACATAGGTCGTTGCGTACGCATAATATTTTTAATTTCATAAGGCACTAAATTAGATAAGTAGTTATATACAATAAAAAAGGGATACTCTTCAACCGATTCATCTAGCGACCAACGTTTGTAACATCCATTTTTATTATGATGGAATCGCTTAAAAGTAAATTTCAATCTGAGATCGACAACATATTTCGAGACAACCTTATCTCTTATAAATAATATTCTCTGCGTATCGAGAACTGAAAGGGAAAACGTAACGTTTGTCCAAGTGTTGAGATGTGGGGTCCTGGAGAGACACTGTTGGAGACAGCTAGTGGTCGAGCGGGAGCTCCACGAACGTGATGTCGTAGAGCGGCTCGTCGTCGGCGGCGCCCGCCGGCCGCACTTCCAGTAGGAACAGGTCCTCATTGCAGTAGTACGCCAGCATTTCATCGTCAATTTTGGCCGTAATCCTGAATAAATGCACTACTGTTAATCGAGCTCCGAATTCGTAGACGCTGTGTACAACTTACCCGCCACAATCAAATATTTAACAAAACAATTTAGTGATTATTAGGTCTGAGTATTTGGATATACAATATTATTACCATTGAGTGCTCAATTCATTAATAAAGTGCGAGTGCCTGGCAATAATGCAAATTTAGTTTGTAGGTGGGTACTGATTAAATGTGGGCAGGGATTGGGTGATTAAGTGATCAATTACATCTTCTAGATATTTACGCCATCGTTTAGGGATACTGGCGACATAAGTAAGCATTGCGAAGTTAGTGGCGCGCCCTCTGGACAAGCGATGCTCCATTAACGCGAGGCGCCCGGTGTTCACGCTAACAATACTATTTGAGGCCAATGAAAACCACTTACCCTTTCTTGTTCTTTCGATAAAGATTATTAATTGCCGAACTTGAAATTTTGTACTTATTCTCAATCTGAAAATAAGCAAAAAATAAAAATTACAATGGGCCTTTGCCTTTTTAAAACCGAGACGTCTCGTCTAACGGATCGAATAGTAACCGGTCTAGTGGTTTCTTGCGGGAAATTTCACGCACGAATATTATCGAGGCATCCGGTGCAGCGGCCGGCCGCGCGGGGGTTAATTACAACATGCAGTTATGATGATCGTGTGTTTGTATTAGACGGGGTTATAAAGCGCCACATCGGTTACAGCGGCGCCGCGGGCGGCGGCAAGCGCAAGCGGGCCAGCGCCCGCGACGCGGACGAAGCGTCTCGATTCCTTCGTTATTTAAAAACCAAACAATATTCCAAACTAAAAAACGTAAACAGAGTGGCGAGAAATCGAGAAAGCGGAGTTTCTCGGCGACTCGTACTCTGCGGTTAGCGGACATCACCAAGGTTATAGTAGTGCTACCGCGGGGTGCGGTGCTGGTGGCAGAGATAAAGAGAGCGACTTACAGCGTTGAGCAGGCCCTGCGTGGTGGGCGGCGCGACGTGCAGCGGCGTGTACACGTCGTCCGTGTCCTGGCGCACGTACAGCATGACGCGCTCACTGAGCGGCGGCGTGCCCGTGCGCGCGCGCTTGCCCATCACACTCTCCAGCTCCAGGGAGTCCTTGCGGTCGCTGTATGGCGACAGCCCGCCTACGTCTGATCTATACCTGTTCAAAATAATAAATTAAATTCTGGAAAAGTACAAAACGTTGAAATTTAAACTTCTGTTTACACTTCAGAAGGAGCAGAAGGAAAATATTTCTTAACTTTCAACGTCTTCATCAAAAACACTTTTATTATAATTCGACCAAGTTTAAGAAAAACAACCAATTTATTTCACTTACGCTGGGGCATCTGGTGGGAAATGATTGTGGAATTTCAGTGCTGGTGCTTGAGGTTTGGCTGCGTGCAAGAGGAATGGCGATGCTCCTTTTAAGTGAGCTTCTGCTAGCGCGGCTTCGTCGTGACCGTAGAAGCCTTGGATGTCCATCCCAGCCAACTTGTCTATGTCCTCGGCAGGACTGAACAGAACCGGAGGCTTTGTTAAGTCCGCCATGGAATAAAATTCGCTTCTTTCCGTCACTGGATGATATATTTCATCCAACTTTTTCCTATTTGTTGCTGACATTTTCCGTTTCGCTGCCCTTCTCTCTTCGTCCCTCGTTTTTCTTTCTGCACCCTAATATAATAAATAAAATTTGTGAACTAAGTTCTAATAAAAAAGCTTTCCATATTACTGAGACACAATGAGAAATACATTGAATATGTACCTTATCACAGAAGACCTTGATTTGACAGTATCCTCTGTGGTAAACTTGCGTGTCTCGCGGGTCCTCAAATGTGTCAATCTGAATGTGAAGTGGTAGACCCTGCAATAAAATTAATAATGTATTTAGAAAAGACATAACATAAAAGTACGTACATATAAACCTACAAATTCTGGACCAAAAATATAGTCAAGACATATGAATCAACACGAAATCGTAGCAAAAAGTATTTATTATAGGGGTAATTGTTGTAAATTTACGAATAAGGAAATTATGCTTGGGTCTGGATCGAATCGTGTTAAACGTCTTAATTACGTTGATTCGAGGTCGTTAGTACGACCACAAACCGTGACATTACAGAAGGATATACTCCAATGCGAGTTAATAGTGAATTTTATCAACACAATGAATTACTACTCATATGACTAATTCGGAATAGTCCGCAGAATAAACAAAGCTCATATTTAGTATCTAACAGTATTGTAACGCCATTTAAGTATTTGTAATATTTTTAATTTGAAGCAATATGCTCGGCATCGCAGCGTCAGCACGTATTGGATAGATAATTGAGAGGCCTGATAGTGGACTGGTTCGGTATCAAATGCAGGGCGCACTGCATGCATAGTGCAAGACCAAGCGATGTACTTACGTAGCATTACGAGTATGTACTACGATTCGATGCTTTAGTATACTATAAACATGGTAATTCTATTTTGTGAGAGATCTTTGGTTTTTTTCTGTAATCTTAAATAAAGATGAGTGGTTTCCCCCGTAAGATAATGAATCTGTGTGAGATTCTCTAGGAAAATTTTGAAAGCATGATATTTTTCAATACAATTTCATCACTGGAAAATCCTTTTATCCCACAATTCAACGTGTGGGAATCTTGTAACTACTTATTTTTTCATCTTTTATGAGTTTTTCTTGTAAAAAATAGTTTTTTTTTTCATGGCTATCATCGTTCTACTAGTATACAAAATATACATTGTATCCGCTATCGAGTGTAAGCTGCGCCTGCGCTGTGGTTATCGAGGCATCTCCGGTGACAACGCGGTTACCGACCTCGTGGCTTGACGTCTACGCCTCGTAATAATCATTTACATAATTTCAGTGCGGTAAATTTAATTAACATTTTGCAGCTAAAATAAAAAACTGCTTCGTAGATCGAAATCAATTGATCTCTAGCATTCAATTTCCCACAGCATATTCCTTTGCATTCAAAACATATTATTTTATACAGTTTTAGCAAGAAAACTACTTACATTTTAATTGCAATCAAGTGTTGCCTATGTTATTACTAAAATAAACCGTGAGGCAGTGAACCTTTTATGTTTTTTTCCATGACGTCGTATATGGGCGCTTATTTTCACACCAGTAGCGGTATTTAATTATGAGCTATTTCGAAGTACTTCGGAACATATTTTATTGTTGAGCTTTGGGTTTCGACTGATAAAGCTTTCAACTTAATATTCAAAACATTAATTACAGTAATATTCTTATATATTATATATAAATATGTATAAACACGAGTAAATGTATATATGCATATGATGTACTAACCTTAACTCCCTTCTGGCTGCTAAAGTCCGTACTCAGACATTGAACAGCGATATTAATCTGAAAGTAAAAAAAACGTCGTAATGAAATTGACGTTGACATATTTCCTATTATGGCCGTAAAGTTATAAAACAAGCCATGGAAATTGCAAAGTTATTGCATTATTAATAGGTATATTCCTATGCATTACAAGAACACACATCCTGACGACAACAGGCGCCAGGAATCCTGTCGCTTTGCGTGGATGTAAAAAAAGGAGTATGTGTAGAATGAGTTTCATTGAGAAGGTAGTATAAGGGTATAATCGAGTCAGTGGCGTAACTACCAAAAGACTGGACGGTATCGTGAACCCTAGTCCCCAAGTATAGGAGCCCCTCGGACCTTGATCATCGACATTTTTTTTCAAATGGACCTCCCGATTTTTTTACACTTCATGATGAGGAGTTCTTCATAATTTTATATAAATTAAACTTAAACTGCTGTAGTTGGAAAGGGCCTCGAGTATGGTGTTTGATTACCTGGACCACTCTCTACACTACCGTGGATGTTGTACGAGGCGACCAATGAGTAAAAGGTGGCTTGACAGCCGATTGGCAACAACAGCACACCCAAAAAAGGTTGACGTCATTAGGCAATTGGTCGTAATAGGCGAATCTTCAAAATTCAAAATTATTCTGTGCTTCGAGGCGATACAACCACTAAAGAAACCAGGAACCCGTGAGGATGAGAGACAAAGAGTTGGATAGGAGCCCCTGATCCTATTTACATCAGGGCCTAAGGTTACCTAGATACGCCTGAATCGAGTAGGGTGATTTTAGTGCGGCAAGCGGCTTGGGGCGGGCCGGCGCTCATTACGCGAGCTATGCAAATGACCCCCTCGCGTTTTTACTCTGCCGCCACCGCCATCGCCACCGATCACTGTCCGAGCGCATATTATCTGTCGCAAACGACTCGCATCCGCCACGGTTTCTCAAACCAACAATAAATAATTATTGATATCGATAACCGACCTTAATATATCAAGTAGTAGATTTGTTTCCAAATCTAATCGTAGAAACTCAAAATTAATGATAGGAACTGCACTGCATTTCTACTGTATGGTAGTTTTACCGGTCCTCAAATCAATAAAATTATTAAGTGAGGTAGGTACAGTTGTCATTAGGCAGCAATAAGTACTAAGCACAATTAAATTAGCATACGGTTCTGTACGGCAACTTCAATTATTAATTGTTTAATGAATATTGATAAGCCTTTATTCTTGTAGATAATATATTAATGAAACGTTCGCTTCTGTCTTGCCGTAGAAACCTGCAGTATAATTTTATTTACCTAAACAATTAAATAGTCTTTTGTTATGACTGTATTGTTTATTGATTAGTACGTACAATGTTTCAATGAAATCAACTTTATTTTTTCACTATGTTTATGAGTGTACAAGCAGCAGTAAAATAAAGTAAAGTTATATTTAATTTTCACTCGTTCATATCGAGTGTAATATTGCTAACACTAGTGTCAGATTTTATTCAAGTCGCCTAAAGGCATCTGACATGAATTTTACGACTACCTATCGCCATCTTGTGGCAAGTAGTCACATACACTCTAGTGAACTAAACTGTCTACCAATGTGCAGGTTTCCTTCACCGGTAGCAAGTGGTGGTCTCTAAAAACTACTACACAGGAGTCAGATTGGTATAAAAGCTCATATGGCACGTGTAGAAATCGAGCTTGGAACATTCCGATCACAGGCGGACTGTCTTAACCCCTGGCCACCATTCTATTTATTTAAATTTAATAACGATCGTTATATTTCAATAAATGTAGTTTTCATTTTAGTACTTGGAAATAATATTAGAATAGATAGTGACAATTTATGATTATAATCTCAATTATAAATAAACATAATAGTTTTTTAAATTAGGGTTTAGTTACTCAACTTATTGATGCAAATCAATTGAATTAGCTTTAGGTACTAGTAAATATATGTCCCCTAGGAAACTAAAAAATATATGCATAGCCCAGTATTATATATTGGAAGACACATTTTTCTCCAGAACCAACATTTAATAAAGACAACAGTATTTTTTTAATAAATAAAAATAGTGTCATTACCTTGGCGGCGCTCTCGAGCGGGTTCCAGTAGACGGCGATGGCGTTGTGCGCCACCTCCTCGATGCAGCCGGCCAGACCGATGCTGTTCTTCGTGTCTACAACAAAACAACAAATTGTCATTAATCTTGTCTTCGGGTAACTGTGTTGTAATGGCGGCGGAGATTTCGATTAAGATATCAACGCACAATACGTCATCGGCGACGGAAATTTATTTGCTGGGCGTGAATAATCAGGTGATAGGATCGATTTATCAACGATTGCAATGTTTCCACGTCTGTCTCCGGAATCGAGGCTTATGGTAATTAGCACGTATCCATTTAATACCAATCGAAGAACAAATTGACGCGGGAAATTAACTTCTACTAGTTTGCATTCAGAAGGCGGCCTTATTCATGCCGATAAACGTAATGAATGAAAAATAAACAGGAAATTTTATCACCTTTTATGTAGAAAACGGTGTCGTCAAGTTTGTATATCGAATAAATAATGATGTTAACTGTACCACTTTATCGCGACATAATTAGGTATATCGAAAAATAGTTTGCTAAAATAAAATAAGTTAATTTCTTTATATAGAATAAAACATTTATCATAGGACGTATGTATTCATCATACTAAAGGAGTGGTAAAATAATATGTATAAATCTATATATTATTAATAGTAAATGTCTGAAACCTCTCAGAAATACTATGTTTCACATTTAGTTTTGATTTATTTGGTGACATCTAAATAAGGTGGTAAATCGCAGAAGCCTAGTAGGCGTAACACTCCGCGACGGAGATAAATAATTCAGTTTATTTACTGCAATTATGCGTGTTTCTCGACCATGTGCTTAATGCCCGGTAATTTTATAATCATTATTATTTGAGCAAGTTTCAAAAGCAGGCTTTATGCCTGCTTCTTTAATTTACTATAATACTTAACAATATACTTTACCATCGGAACAAAATCTGTATAGCTGATTGGTACATAATGGCTACATAACTATTGCTACAAGCAGCCCTGCTGACTTTGGGTTTAAACTTTTATAGTATTAGTTATTAAAGTTTTATAGTATTAGTAGGCTAATTTTTTAGTATAATGTGAAAAATGACCGTGGTTTTATATTTTCCTGTTAACTAAGTGATGCTATATTACTTGAAACATCGCGTGAGGAATGAGTAATGAATTAAGTTAAACTATTTCAAACAAAATTGCATTAGATTTTTGGTTACAGCCGTCAGTCGATAAAGATTAAGTTTGTCTATTGTCTGTTTGACACTGATTAGTCTTACGCCTCTATTAAAAAGTTATTGAAATTTACAAGGACCATTTGAACTGTCTAATTTTGCTGTTTTAAATTGGTGTTTCTTAAAAGTACGAGGAGTTGTGTCTGAGCAGACGCATAGTGATAGTGTGAAGTGCGGTAGCGTAGGCGGCGTATATCAGCTGTGGCAGGCAACGATCTGTGCGGCCGGCTGCGCGAGCGCAGGGTTGACGTGTTTATGGCCGCGGAGGACGCCGCCCGCCCTCGCCCAGCCCTACCTTATTGTTTGACACTCTCCCAACTATTTACGAGTCTATTCCGTCCTGTTACTCACATCAACACACCTACTCGAAACTATCAGCCGACGCTATTCGAATAACTACTTTGCCAACACTGACATTATGTAGCGTGTCATGTGCAATCGGATCAGAGTCAAGTCAAATGAATCGTTGCCTAATATTTTAGATAGATCAGATTTCAATTTTAACGGTAAACGACATCAACGAGCTCATTGGTGGAACTAATAAGATAATGAAATATGTATGCGTTTAACTTGGCAGTTGACAGTTACGTTTATGTTCCTCCCAAACAAATGTAAAATACATTTGTATATTTCTTAATCTTTTTCAAAACATATTTAAGATAAATATTTTGATACTTGTGATTTTGTTTTTTACTCAGACTTACAAAGATTTATCTGGCAAATCACTGAGGCGTGGTAGTAGGCGAAAACTGTCAAAAGTCATAAGTGTGAAGAAGGCTTCGGTGCGAGGAGCGCGGAGGACACGCGATCCACGAAGATGTGGGTAACCGGAGAAGGTATTGTGCGGAGGCGCGGTGCGTTGCGAGCCTCTCTCCGCAGGACAGGACCTGACCCCCCCCCAACCCTCCCGCAACCCTCGCCGCGCTCCGCACTCCGCGCTTTCACACGCCTGCGCACAGGTGTCCGATGTCGCCCTTGACGCTGCTCCCAAGATCGTTTCATGTATTTTGCTATTTCTACCCATGTGTGTAAAATGATTTTTCTCAAGATAAACTAAGGATTTTATATTTAAATATTAAACTGAGACCACTTTCTTGTGATGCATTGTCAAAAATACTATTGTAATGACAATTAGTTACGTTTTTATTACAGTTATTGATTTGATCTATGACAGAAAAATAGTAAAATACCTATTTCAATACACATTCGTTCGTAATTTGTTACTTCAAACTTATTTAAAAAATTAAAACTACACAAAAATCCACTATATTTAGATATTACTTCATTTTAAATAATACAGTCAACGATAAAAGAAATAAAACTTAACTAACATCGCGATAAGCTAAAAACCTTGACATTAAACTTGGCCCGGGCGCGCGAATTAATGGCTTCCATGTTTTTATTTTCCTTGAGATTTAATTTATAGACACTGCTGGCTGAGGCGTCACTCATTACAAATGCTACGGGCCTGGGTTAAGTAATGTTAGAATGTGTAAAGTGTCATATATCAGCGCCGTTTCCTCTGAGCGGCGATTAATAAACAGTAAATAGGCATTCCAAGATGACGCCAGTGTCCATTTGACTGGCTGGATCTTGGAATTTTATAGATATACAGGACAACATAAAAGGATGAATGAAATCTAGTAAAAACACTGGAAATACGCAATATTATTTATAAAGTAAGTTTGTCCAGATCATAACATAGGAAACCAAGTACTTAGTATGTTGTTTGTAGAAAAGTTGAGTGTATCACATGCGCAGGCGCTCGTCGAGGTTCATCGGGCAATTAACATGCTAATGAGCAGCTCCTTGATATCATCGCAGTAATTATGTTCGTGCCCGACTATATTGTAACATTGCTTATATCTTCTTTCTGCTTTTTAGACAACCGCCACGCAAATTGTAAATTCAATGACTCGACAAAACCCCGCAGTGTATTGCCAAATGTAAACATTTTAATACGCGAGCAGCAGGTGTTTCCACACATAGCTAGGATCGAGTTTTCTCACGAATTTTAACTATTTCCTGTTACTCAGACGCAAAGTTCATAGAGCCCAATGTGTCAGATAACTTTGTAATCGTTTTATTAAGCCTCAGCTCTTGGAAAAGACGCCCGGTTTTTGTATCTTCAATCTGTTTAATGTCGGAGTTTGTCATTATGAGTGCATGTAATACGAGAGTAGCAGCTGAAGGAATTTAGATGCAAGCGAGGGAGTCTAGGTGGCGGCGCCACCGCTGTTTATTTTTAACCAGAGCGATTGATAGGTACGGCGGACGGTGTGGGCCGCGGCGTTATTTATGCAAATGTTCTAACGAGATATAATGGTGGGCAGCGGGGTGCGTCTCCGCGGCTATCTGCCTCCAGGACGATAATTAGACCCTGCGTGCCGTCGCTACCGCTGCACGCCGCCGACCCCTCCGCACGCAACTCCTCCGACATGTTACTGTGTCGCCTCGAGCACGTTTTTATGCAGTAAATGTCGTGTCTTAGGCGCATGTACGCGCTACCGACTGATAGCTGCACTCGTGTAAAAAGCCGGTCATTGTATTCAAAGCCATCACACTAATGACTTTCGTTCCTAACGCACGCAATGAGGAGTTTGAGAGTAATAGATATACTTACCAGCGTCTAATATCCTCTGTTTGACGGAATGTTGCCTGCCGTGCCAAAATTGCCAAGCTTTAATTTCATCCTCCGGCGATTTTTCTTCTCGGAACATCAGCATTACCACGCTCTACAACAAAACATATTAAGAATTTAGTAAATAATGAACCGGTAATATACATGCTTAACAATGATATTTGAAATGAAGTTGTACATTAAATATATAATCAAATAAATTATCTTTTTTAATTTATGATCAACATATTTTCAATGCTAGTATAAGTAAACAAGGTATAAGGATAATCCATCTATGTAGGTACAAAATTCACACATCGCTGCAGTTGCATCAATCGTACATTTTGCGAATGCGCCAAACGCGATTACCGGTCCGCATTTCTCAGCTATTACGCTAAACGAGCGCGATTACGTTGTTACGGCGAGCATCTTAATTTTATACGCATTTAAACGTTTTTTTAAAAAGACACGTGAAATCTTTCGACGTTTTCCGTTCTGTTGAAAAAGCGAAATATGCTGTTAAGACGATTTCTATCGTCTGCGACTTAGAAAATGAAGAGAAAAAGAAGTGGTTGGCGCGAGGCGTGGTGGCAGCCGAGCCTTATAGGGCTAACGACGAGAAAGCACCGCCGATCGCCGCCTTGCATTGATGGATAGGCGCGAGCGACGCTCGGAAAACTACGGCCAGCCGCGCCCAGCCATCTCCACCTACAGGTACCTACACTTGGCTGCGTTCCCATCACACCATCCATAGCTTTTATATTTTTATACTAAATGCTAATGAAGCTCGTTACGAACTTAGATGTCATTATAAAATCATGAATATGCCCAGTACACGATAACGGAGATGAGGTATTCGTCGGGCAATCAAGTTTGCATTGCAAGTACCGCAAAGACAGCGATTACGGCTTAAGAAGTCAGTAAAAAGGAAGTTTTATTTTCATGTATTGATTGAGCTTGCTTTGCATACATTAGGACCGTCTCGATTCATCGTTTCGTTATGATATCAGGATAACGACAGATCAAAGTTCTTAAAGCGGGACACTTGCTTTCTCTGTGAGATCGGTCGGCGATGTAAACTGAACGGAACTATGCATGCTAATGCTAATAGATACCCCGTGTGTTAAGCAGTAACGGTGCAAACGGCCTCTATGTATAGGCAGTCACATCGGTTATAAAGAATATAAAACTTTAGTATATCTTTATTAGAATTCCGGCGTTCGGAATTTGAATACATAATATATTGGGTAACTGTAAACTTCAGTTAGTATATTATGGTAACAGTCATGGTATTAAAATTGGAAGACATGACAGTGAGTATTACAATTGAGGTTTATTAGACGATAATAGTTTTATTATTAGCGCAACTGACACCGGCAGCCCAGTGAAACTAGCTGTGATTACTTCAGTTTATGGTATTGATATTAATGAGTCATAAATAGTTGCCAACTAATTTATTGGTACTGTGTACCTAATGGTTTACGTAATTTAGTACCTTTAAAGTTACAATTGAACGAAACAATGTTTGCTATTGTTGCATGACAGAGATACATTGTTGTAATTGTAACTAACAAACTTAAATGTTTTGAATTACGCAATTTATCAGGATATAAACTATTTTGATTCCATTTAGATCAAAAACTTATTACTTAGAGTTACAAGAGCCTTTAGAAAATCTAAAATAATTTAGATACTGATTTAATTATATTTTTCTCCTACAGAGCAAATGTTATGACCGAGTTTTTGAGACCACTACCTACTGAATGTGTGCTACAAATTAAAAGTTAAGAAACCCGCTGTGTTGAGAATTAAGCAATTTGTGTAACGTGGCATGGTGCAGCTTGTTGACAATATTTTACAGACATTGATTTCGACAACTAATTTACTGCGTGTATTTGTTAGTAGTCAAGTAGTATACTATACAAATAAAAGTGAACATGTACTAGGTATGTGATGTAGGTTATTATACATCTCAAGTTTAACAAATCTTTTACAATCGGCCGCCCACCTGACATGAACCCTCTTTGGGAATGTTATTGTTGCTCATCAGCTGTTGCGGCTTTGTGTCCCTTAGTCGATTCACGGATACGATACGACACGACATGACACGTACAACGAGTACGACATTTACGGGAGGACATGGAGTGGTCCTTTTCTAGGGCGGAACAACATTATGCCTAATAAGATGAGAACTCTGAAGTAAAATATATAGATAACATAAATAGTACTCTTATGCTGAGGTACACGACTAGAGAAAACAGTAAAATAAACGTTAGTGTTACTTTCCTCAATAGTTAGCACGAAATTTATTAGTCATTTAAGTAATATTCAATATTGTTAATGTATGTTAAACCGGAACATTGTTATTGTTATTCCACTTGATATATATTAATTAAATTATAATTGGAGAAGTGGCAGCACATGTGATACGTCCACCCAATTAATAATTTATCTTAACGCTTTGCCCCACTCTTCAGAACTAAAACAGAGAGCGTGTTTCACAAGAGTACATACACTTTTGGCTGCTTGGACCAGTTACCTCCTACTTTTCGGGCCGCCAATTAATTAATCGAGTGTATCGACATTCGACCCGATTTCAGGAGCTCGGTTGACAATTTGAGTTATCTGATTAAGCACGCTTTCTCCCGCGCCGTGTGTCACAGCCTCCGCCGCTGTACTATGTGTCTCACTGATTACGCCCTGACAGTCACTCGACATTAATTTCGTCACTCTATTTGAATAAATAACCAATTGCATATATTTCACATATACACCTACGCAATAGGATGATCTGTATCGCGTGTCCACGTGTGACAGCCCGCGATCATTAATCTGTTCATAGACACTGATCGCAGTCTGTGTAACGTTTGTTTTATTTAATAGGAGGAATTCTCGAAATAAGTAACAACATATTCGTCTTATGTAAAATACTATATAATTTTTATAGTATTTGTTTATTATCGTATAGATTTACGTCTATATAAACAAATCCGTGTATTGAAAATAAACTCATCTCGTAACAAAAAGCAGTTTCGAGATAAATTATCTAATTAAATATCTATAGCGGCCGACCGTGTATATACTTTATTCGTATATCGACGTCGATTTCTCATTGATGCTGTCGTTGTTCAACAAGATCATGAAAAGGAGCTCGCTAACTCTACGCACCTGTCTTATTGTTAACCATAAATTATTAGTTAATGACGTCGTTAAAGTATCAACGAAACAATTACTTTGATTTTATCTCATCGCGTTACGCTTTATACAACGCTTATATAAAGCATGCTTACCTAGTGGAGCATAGTAGAATGTGTTTTTCATCATATATCATATGTTTATATTGTTGAATAATATGTGCAATAGTTAGGTAATATTGCGTGAGCTGGGCGCAGCCCGCCCTCCGCCGATCGCCCGCGTCGTACTCTTAACGGCTTTTTGCTCGTTGGTTGCCTTCCTTGTTATTTGCTGGGCCGCTGCGGCGCTCATCCATCAGGCCCTATCTGTTTTATGACAATTATTTATGTTCCCAGCGTCGCAAAACTATTTCGCTTACCGTTGAGCTTTATCGATAGAGCAAAAGTAATGTCCTGCCGTCCCGATACGCTATATCTGATACGGATACGTCTGTTTGTTAAGTGTGCTAGTTGTCTGTCCGTATAGTTGCTTTAACGCCTAGGTTATTTGCTGCGAGTGTCCGCAGTGAACGTGGTTTCGACATAAATTCTGAGCGGAACTGTGGGTGTAACTGCCGCGCTGTTGCCTACGATCTGCGTGTCAATGTTTATTTCACTTTAGCTGAAATTATAAGTATGACACTTTTTGCATTTCTGAAAAGCTTTTTTTTCTATCGGTGCAAAAGTTATATTCATCTCGAGTGGGTATTGGCAGAGGTTATTCATGTTAAAAACTTTAGATGTATTTTTTTACTAAACGTTATTTCATGTTCATGTTTTATATTAATAGCCTTCGCCCGCGTTTTGCCCGCGACTTCGCCCGCGTTTATTATGTGCGTCGGCTCACAAATTATTTTTGTCAGTATCTCGAGTTCTAAGCAATGTCGAACCTATACCAGATTTTAAGTTAGACCATCTGCTATACCTGTGAAAACCCATCAAATTCCATCCAATAGTTTTTGGTAATATCCGACGTAAAGACATAGTATAGTATAAGTATAATCAACTTACAGTGATATTGTATGTATAAATGGTCCAAAACATTGGGATCCTTATCTATTTTGCTATGTAAATTATACGTTCTCGTTAATTAGACTAAAACCATCATAGTCATTGACGTGATTTTCCAAATACATATTGTTTGTTTAACAAAGAATAAGATTATTACAATGCATGCCATTGCGTTCTACGTATGTGATGCCCGGGGGTACGGGAGATTGCAGGAGATGCGCAGGCGCAGCATCCGCCGCCGGACAAATTGCACGGCATCCGGCGCTAGGGTCGCTGCCTCTAATTGAATATTAGCTGCTACAACTTTAACAACTAACAGAAACCTAAGGCTTATGTGACCTGACTCAATGCACGAATCTAGATTAATACGTTTTAATTATTGGTATTTTATGTCTAAATTACATATTTTCAACTATGCTGCGAAGAATGCGAAGAGAAAAATAACAATAATATAATTAGTTTCTTCAGCCCCAATAACAGCTAACTCTCGATAAAATCAGAGCAATTCCCGCAATCCATCGAGCGTCGGATTAACATCCGAAGTCGCGTCGTAACACTAATCTGCCTTAATGTCGAAAGGAAATGTCAGATTGTAAAGTGCAGGGCTTCGGCCCAGCTGTGTGTGACGCGGCTTAAGACGCCCTACCTACCGCTTAGAGCACAGCCTTCAATCACGCTTTGCTTTACCATAAAAATAATAAGAGCATAGAATTTAATTAAACTTCATACTCTGGCAACTACAATGCAAAATCTCAAAATGTATCAAATTTAAAGTAACTTTAAAATTCGCTTCTTTAACGATTTATACATCGCACCCCACCTACTCCAGAAACAAATAACGAAGTTATTATCATTACGACTGTCAGCTTCAGTCAAGTCGTGTCAGCTTTTATGCAAGTTGTAAAATATTCTGAGAGATACATTCACACGTTAGTTTTTTTGTAGGTTTAGAAGTGAAAAATAAAAACACATAAGTACATTATCGGAAGTTACCATTCGCTATTTTCATTTCAATAACTATGTAGTTTTAATAACTGAAAATTACACGGCTTTTGCTATTGATTTTAATATGTTGTATGTATATAATAAGTATTGCATAATTGGATTTTAGAGCTAACGTTGCTGATTATTGTCGGCAGTGGCACCGGGCCGGCGATACTATCAAAGGATTGACGTTAAATGCGCGCGCGCAGTGACAGTCCAATATCGAGACAATGACGGACTTGGCTTTATGTAACGCCATTTGCATCGGAACTCTATCCACTGTCACCCTTGTTGAGGAATTAAAACTATAAGTGAAAGTAGTTCGGTGACTCAATATTAAAAGTTTGGACTTATGGTTGCATACAATTCATCACATTCGATTACAGAACTAGGTTGAGTGGGTAGACAAAGAAATATCATCGTAGACAATAGCGCGAGTTTAGTCCAAGAGCGACTAGGTATAGGTGATTGCAATGTTCACAGGGTGGCTATAATTATGAGTTACGTGTTTCAGTAGTTACGTGTATATTATCGAATAATACGTAATATTTCGAAAGTGTAACAGTTATCGAGTGGCGTTACGCGAACCTGAAACCGAACGTGGAAAATTCACGCTCGGTCGAGCGGCGCGCGCGCACCCTGCCGTAGCCAAACTTCGCGCAATACCAATATCTTTCAGTATTTATTATCTACAGTTACTCCAGGATATAAACACAATTTCCAAGAATCATATCAAGATAGTGTATAAAAATAGAAAAGTGTTAATTGTATTAACCGTTCATATAGAAAAGGGATGGAATTTTTCAATTATGCCACACAGATAACCTTATTTGTCACGTTTAACAAGCATATGAGACATCTGTCAATTATATGTGCTTGTTAAGCTGTGTACAAAAGTAATAAATAATAAATGAAACAAAATGAAAGCAACAGATTAATTCCCATTCAGAAGGAGTATTCGCGACATCATCGCAGTGGCGTACGTGCCGGCATGGCATCGAGCTTTCACTCAGTCACTGTAAAGTCCGAGCTATTCTACTGAAAGATATGGGGTAGTAGTTTTGGCTTGGTTTAGTCTATGAGCTACCAATCCATTAGCTAGATTAGTACTAATGACTGGCTCACGTGAGCAGAAATATTCGTTTCTGCTAGTTTTTAGAAGAGAAAAGGACGTAGGTAAGATAAAGTAGAAACATAAGTCTTTACGCAGCAAGTCAATTCAATGTTGGTTCTTACGTGCCCGAGAACAACATAATTGATTTTCCATAGCTAACGGGATTATTCATTTGCGGCAAGGTAATCGCCATTTTTTCATCTCGAAATGGTATTACCAGAAATTTTATTTTGCTGGAAACAAAAAGTCAGAAAAAAAGCAATTAGGTACATTAAAATCACATAAATTACTCTTTTAAAATAAGGAAGGCTATAAAAAGTACATTAAATTAAGGCGCGACCAAGCTTGATAAATATAATTCCGCGGAGGTTCCAAAGCAGTCTTCAGTTATCCCTACTACTTACAGTACTTATAACTTCTTACGATGCAGTAATGATTCTATTAAGGCACAAATATAAATATGAACACCAATTTATAAAGCAAATGAAAAATAAATTTACATGTTTTAAATATTTCATAAGAAGTAGGTTTAATTCTGTAAGATCTAGAGACTAATAATTATTATTAAATGACGAAAACTGTTAATACTGAATTCAGTGCTATATCTGTTTTATGCAAATGCAATATGTATGAACAATAAGCCGTTACCAAGGTATAGTTGAATAATCTCGCAATTTATAATCATTAAAGTTTTTGTGATGCGACAGGAAAGAAACGCGGTAGGAGACAGGAGAAGGGTGCAACAATTGAGACATCTCAACTCAACACATGATTGATTGTGAGCGTGATTGGCAACTTCCGACTATCGACAACTATCATGCAAATGTGAAATTGCAGAATGCACATATAAAATTCACGCATCTCATTGTGTTTGCCTACGAAAAATTTACACGCAAGTGCCGTTTGTGAGAACGATTTTGATTATGTATGATAGCCCTTCACTGGGTCGGCTACAGTTTTCGTGAACAGAGACAGCATTGATATACAATGTCGCAGGACAGTGCGTTCAGAATGCAATGCCATTATAATTCCTCATCAAGCGTTACATGTCAAGTGCAAAAAGCATCATTAACGATCACCTAAAAAGGCAAACGGGAGCAATCATTAAATCGAAAATATTGTAAAAAGAGCACAAAAACAAAGAAGTGTCTCGTTACGCGAGTTTCCGTTGCTACGAAAGTAACATGAACACAATGATGTCAGTGAAGCGATAAAAAATCGTGTAAAAAATGCTCTGAATGAGTAAGCGCACTTTGGACACGCGAGATACAGTTTAATCGTCGATCGGAATATATCGTCTGAAGGCAGATATCGGCAAGTACATTGAACGGAAAAGTTTATCAGTAGCGCTAAATGGTATTAATCGGCATTGGTATGCAAATTACACTATTAAAAGGGTACCAAATTATTTACATTAAAAACAACTTTATAAGTACATGAATGTATTAGTTTATCATAGCGAATGACTTTATAATATAAAAAATGTACATTGTTAATACATAGAGACTTGTATTTTTTCTTACGTTCCTTAAATCAATTTCCTGTTTTACAGAAAGTTTATTTCATAGGCCAACGTTCATTGAATCTTTTGGTACATTAATTTTTATTAATTCATAAAAAGCCATAGCTCTTTATATCTATTATGATTTCTAGCCATAGCTAGAAATCATAATAGCCATAGCTAGAAATCATAATGATAGCCATAGCTAGAAATCATAATGATAAGGTATTAAGATAAGTTTAATGAAATTTTTACACTTCACGAGCCGTGTCGTTTACAGTTGCATGTTTCTTTACCATTAGGTCCACATGCCACGTCTTAAAAAAACATGCCAAGACAAGCAACGTCTTTATTGCATCTCTGTCGTTTATTAATGTACAGACAGTATTGCAACAATGATTAATGAAGAGTCACATTAATCTTATTAAAATTTTTACTTTTCGCGCAACCCTTCACGTATGTGGGATATCAAACAACAGAGCCGTGTCGCTAGCGAGATGATTAATTGCTACTATATTATTTGATTGATCGGACGCTTTTTTATAGAACACTTTTAAGGGGCGAAATACATTTCATCTATTCAAGTGGTAATGTCTCTTTTGATAGTATTTTAAAATCTAATTTGTCTTTTTAATTTAAATCTCTTGACTTTCCTGTAGCGTGTGAAATGCGATCGCAAGGCGCAACGTATTTTTTTGGTAATATTTTCTATGATGTTAGTGAAAATAATAATTTCAATTAAACATATTACAGTTTCTTAAATTATTATTTATATAACAACTACCACGTTATACCTACATAGCTACGAGAGCACTCTAAAACTGAATCAAATGTTATCACTTAAAACTGCGTCTCCGCTGGCCGCGATACAAGGCTGGTGCATGCCACACGGCACTTACCAATGCCAATCGGCACGCACTGTTCAAATATCCCTATTTGCTAAATTTTTCCATTTCTTAACCGTTTTTTGACACGCGAAATGTAGTTTGCTTCGCGTGCGAGGTTAACATTTTCAGCTATACGGTTTTTATCCATTAATTTGTTTTTGGATGAAATTGAGGATGGTGCCTATTCGTAGTTATAAATTTTCTGCACTTTTCAAAATAAAATCATAAAATAATTATCTAATTATATCAAAAGAACTACTAAATATATTATATGAAATGACAACTTTCTTAAGTGCAAATGAATGTGTCATTGCAAATATTAAACAACATAAAATTACACTGATTTTATTAACACACTTTTCTGTCATTTCATTTATTAAATTTTATCCTCAATGTTTATTCCATTTATAAATTAAGTGGATATGCAAGTTACATAACTAATTAGGTAACATAACGCAAGACTATAACGACATTCAAAAAGAATTTTAGGTACCAACAGAGTTCGGTGTTAAAAATTCCACCGGGACTTAACACTATGCCTGGAATGTACTCAGTTACTTCGTTTGCATATCGAACGAGAAAACTGCGCTCGTTAAGTAAAGACAATGTTTGCCACATTGGAATTATTTTATCATAATGCAGAACGGTTATTGTTTAAAGGAAGCGATATTATCCAAGCGGAGCGGACTCCCGGGGCGGTCATTGTGTTCCTATATGGCGAATGTCAAAAGCGTCGTCTTAATTATCGGGCGCGGCTACACAATGCAGACTCGATTGCGGTGAGATAAGCCCAGACCCTGTACCAACTCTGTATTGAATGCAATGCAGCAATGCCTCCGCCGGACCCGCGCCGCGGACACCGGCCACTTACTGCCTTAATAATAACTTCAAACGTATGTCGCATTGTAACTATCTTCGATTATACCGATCTAAACCCATTGAATCGAGATAAAACACGTTTGAATATGTACACCGCTCTAAGAAAAGGAAAGAAATAAGACTATTGAATATCGAGTGCATTTCATAAATTCATGTTTACAACGTAGGTAATGCATGCAAGAAATCTATTGACTAAGGAGATACATACCTATTGAAGTAATATTTCAGAAATAAAAAAACTTTAAATACTTAGTTAAAGCGATATTAATCACTTGTACAGAAGATCAATTATGCGAACGAGATTAACCAGATTACCAAATGTGGATTTTCCTGTTTTTCAAGAAAATCTAGTGATTTGAAAAAAGTAATGTAGTTTAATTGTATGAACTAAGTTACGGCTTTATCATTTTTCCAGGGAAGTTGTCAGGAAACAATAATGTAGGGGGATTTCCGATTTCCACGCGGCTCGTCTCACGTGGGTATCAATGTTGTTTCTGCCTTTTGTCTTGAACTAATATTCCCATGCGATAGCAATCAATTTGTCACGCTACGAAGTCATTATTACTCATAATAAAATTACAGTTTTTATAAGAAGATTGAAGATGATTCTCAATAAATATTTATATGATATTGATGCCATAAATCAATCCGGATAATATCCTCTCACATGCGGCTCTAGACACCGCATTTTATAATAACCAGAATAATTACTTCTATGTTTGTATTTCCTCTTCTTAATTACTTTAATATTTTCCTCGAGGGTAGCCATTTGCCAGGACTAATATGTGAAAGTGATATTTATACAATGAAGGCAATAGGCTGGGAGTGTTCCCAAGTCAGGGAGCTTGTATGGTGAAACTGATACTTTGTAGTCAGCGGTTACTACACCCTCTACTATTCTTACCAGCCATGGCGTACTTATATCGTCTTAATTTTATTTATGTAATCAGATATCAAAAATAAAATTAAAACTATATAGGATAAGCATGAAGTTAAAATACATTTTCATTGAGTAGTTTTAAATCTTACATAAATATTATCTAAAAGTAACCACTAACTTTAGCCGTGACTGATGTGATAATCATTTTTTTAACAACAGAATTGACTGAATATTTTTCCATTAATTGCTGACCAAATTATGACGATTTGTGCTAAGGAAAAAGGAAGTCTAAAGTGAGAGAAAACTAACTGACGCATGATATGTACGTCGAAGGCAAGTAACGACAGAGAGGCGACGACGTGGGTGCGCGTGGGCAACTCAATAAAATTATACGCGATACATTCAGCTCGTAAATATTGATCAAATATCGATTATATTTCCGCACAGAAGCCATCATTTGTACATTTTATCTTCACAACGTCTAGTGATAAATTGAGATGTTCGACGCTACAGCCTGCCGCTGTTAGTGTTTCACGATCGACTTCTCAACCTGCGATGTTTTATTTTCAACTGCCTCATAAAAAGAAGGAAATGCTACGTACCTGTACCCGATACGTATGTCAATAATGGTTTCCTTAAACCCTTGAGGTACCAGTCACAATCATTCACAACACACAAACATAAATATGATAAAACATGTGCATTCATTCATTGATTATGGATAAATAACATAATTTGATGTGTACTTTTGAAAATCGAACACCTATAATAACCATTGAAATTCATTGAATACGTACAAATATATTAGGTACGCATCTTAAGACTTAACTCGACATCAGTATATGTTTATGAGCAAAAGTAATTTATATTAGTTACTAGCTGATAATCTTAAGTAAGTGTGACCTGTCTGAACTGTACAGCTATTTAATTTAATGTCTGCCCATTTCCAAGAAATTAAGTGTACTATGGTGCAACCTTCCCTAAATGATTGAGTGTAACTTTCTAAGGTCTACGAGAGGCATACATCCGGCCATTTGCGAACCGACACGACGACGCATCTCAACGATTTCAATAAACAAGCTAACTATAAAATCAGCGTTACTCTGTGTCTCCTTATTGGAACATATAACAGATCGTTATCCTTTATTGGCAGTTAAGATAACCCGGTAAACGGTAGGATGCACTTGATACGCAAATTTCGTCATATATATTCAAATTTGTAGAGTAGTCCACTGCCAGATAATAAGATTTTCCGTCAGTCATCCCACTAGTAATTAAATCGTATTCGTTTATTTATAGAAAGTAATTGAAGAAATTTATAGGAACTCGTTAGACAACTTGCCTTGTAGTTGCGATAATATGTGCCTATAACATGTATATGGCTTGATGGAAATTAATCAATCACTTTTTGGTTTTAGAAGTGGAACGATATCGACACCGTATTCGCTACGTATTAACATGATGTTTATAACTTGAAGAAATTTTCGTGATTGATTATACTGAACTACCATTCATAAGGTGTAACTATTTATTTATATTACGTAGTAACGAGGTGGTAGTAATACAACTCTATTAAATAAATTTATTCATTAATACTACAGAACACCCATTGATTAACTTCCTATCCTAACGCGAAACGATTTCCCTCTAGACTTCTTAATAATACTTTAGAATAAAGTTTTAAGTATTTATTTATTATTTTTTTCTATCTTACCTTGACTGTTTGATTCTTCAGCGGTTTATCCGGATCATGCGTGTAGTCGAGAGTGATGCCATAAAACTGGCCCTTGTTTATGTAGGTGATGCGGTCATCCTCACGCCTCTGCGAGCTGCTGCTGGCCGTCTCCAGGTGATACTTGAACCCGTACGGGGAAAACCTGACAAATAATATCAAAATATAACATCGCTCATTGCAGGCCGAGCCGTGACATGTACGACACCTTCATGTGTGTCCGAGATGAAGATAACCCTGACAACTCGCATATCTTGCGCAGTAGGCGAGTTGTCTTTAATGTTTATTTGAGTATAAAACGCAAAACGAGTGCTAGTTTGCAACATTTAGAAAAAGCGCGATTTCTTCTCCAAGATACATATCTACAGATACACGTTCTTGACAATAAAGTTTCCATGAAGTGAAGTAATAAAAGTGCGCAAAAAGTGGAAACCTTAATTGCCCAGCCAGTAAAGCTTGTCAGCGGCGTTGTTACATAAAGGCGTGGAGATCCAGTTCATAGTACGCAATGAAAAACTGTGTTTTCTCGCGATTTCCTGCGCTCGCGACTGGGCGGAAGGAAAACCCCGCTAATTTAGCGGTGATCGCGTGCTGCGACTCGTTATCGACACTGTGGCTCGCACGCAGCGGCCATCTCACGACGCGCGAGACGCCCACGTCAACCAGACAAAGGGAAATTGACACTAGCAAACAGCGATGTCATTATCAGTATGCTTTTTAGTACCCGCTCTACCTTACGTAATATGATAAAAGGCAATAAATCGTTATGAAATATTTAATCCTCCAATAAATCCTCCAACGTTATTCAGAACGTTATTTAAATTGTAATGCCGGTTTGTGGCTGTACATACTTGTAGTACTGCAGTTATGCCATTACTTAAAGCTTATTGAAAACAATTTGGAAAACAGCCACGGCGATGTTGCGATTTAAACCAAGCTTGTTCCGATAAAGGCCGTGTAATGCAAACGCAGGCCGACAGTGACGGATCGGTCGCTGCGGCGCTCGCCTATCTGATGTTCTCTAAGTGATTCCAGGCACAATTTACATTTGCGACGTTGCTCTCTATTGTCATTTCAACTATCCTTTGTTAACTCACACTTGACGGTTTGTCCTTATCGAAAGCTTGTTACGGTTTTGAAACACGCGACTCCTGTCTGATTCGTGCGAAAGGCCACATTTAAGGTTTACCAGAACATGTCGACGTTCATCTTTTTTCGTAATAAATAACACATTGTTTTCCAATGAACTTCATTACGAATTTCAGCGACGCGCAGCCGAAAAAAAGGCACTTCCTGCGTGAAGATGGCGGAGCTTTCATGAATAAATCAATCCGCGAGGCGAGGAAATTGATGAGTGCACAAAAAGTTTCGAAACGCAGCGACAACAAAGTGCTGGCGGTAAAAACGCATGCCGATAAGAGACGAGCGGCGAGCGGGCTCCGAGCGGCGAGACGGCCGGCGTCCAGCGGAGTCGCGTCGAACCCAAATTAGATGCGCATAAATCGAGCTTTGTTTGAGATCACAACAAACCCACCACGACACTAGTACCTACATATTTTCTTGTTTATTCCTTAAGGTGTAGTGACATAATAAAAACATAGGTAAAACTAAATGCTTTCAACAATTTTTTTTGCTTTTGTCCGACGTTTTGTATTAGATACAAGGTATTATTAGGAAGGAAAATGTGTAATAATTCACACTCGTTATTGGATTAAATTCCTCTCTTCAACTTAACCAGTTTTGCCGGATACGCTCTGAACAGCTGTTTAGTTCACGAGCAATTTCATAATTGACTATTGAAAATCAGCTTCATTTTTAAAAATATTTCTTCTCTTTTTAATGATTGGTATGAAGAACGTACAACTCATGTGAATGGCGTACGTGTCTTCTGTTTTAATTAATTAAAACTACATTTACTAGTACAAAGCATTCAATGTGAAAAATAATTGATGTAATTATAATTAAAAATGTGTTGAACACTGTAAACAGGTTTTTTTTATTTTATGAAATATTTCAAAAACTCGTACAGACAGTACAGACGTATTGGAGCAGTTGGAGACGAACTTACTCATCCGTTCTTATACTCAGAATATTTAAATATATGGATTAGTAAAATCCATATATTTAAATATTCTGAGTATAAGAATTTGTATATATATATACAAAAAATATATACAAAATTTCAAAATCCCGCAATATTTTGTCACGAGGTATGTAACTATGCAAGAAAGATCGCGTAAAGTTAACAAAATAATGCTGATGTAATAATGCCCAACAAGCAGTAATATTAAAGTTATTAAAAGAAAATTACTCCCTGTTATATTGAAATTAAAAGATATTAATCTGCAAGGCAAGGTTCACTGATAGCGTAGGGGGAAATAGACGCAGGCGCATGGTGGTGGTGGCAGTTAATAGGGACGCTTAGCTGGAGTGCGGACCTAATGGCGCTCCGTTGATTACTGGGTGCGGCCCTAGCTGGTGCCTGCGCTGTGCCGCCACGTAAATATATAGTTTATCTGAACCTATACCTACAGCAATTTAATTTATTTAGAGCTTCTTTGTAAAATACCGCTTCTATTACAGTGCTTTATCGTGGACGCATTGGACGTATAGTAGCGTGGACGTATTCAAGTTACTTATGTTAATAATAAAATGTTAACCCTTTCACGGACACTAATGTAGACACAAAAGAAATTATTATAAGTGGTTATAAAGTCTTAACGACCAAGTTAAGTTAAGTGTGCATCAAGGCGTTGAATTCAATTCAAATTATATTGCAACTATATCGCGATACTCTGAAAAGCTTATCAGTCAATCTAATTATTGTTGTTTATAACGTCATCAACTGATAGCTAGTTATAATAAAGTTCCATGAACGAAGTGACCAAAGATACTTGTATATACTTAGTTAATGGTCCTAGTATTATATTGAACCTTTAAAATGACGAATCAAAATTCATAATAAAAATCTATGGCCCGAGAGTATGACAGGAAAACTACCACCCACTAAAGCCTTAACAGGGGTACAATCTGAGGATAACGAGGGCGATTTATTCTAATCTCTTTATGCTCAAACGTGACAAGGATCACGATAAAAGAGCTATTCCAGATGAAAACCCCGTTCAATAATGGCTTCACCGTGATATCGGCATATTGCTAAAGTGTACATTCGTTTAGCTTAAGGCGGACAGATGTTAGGATTGCGTGAGGATCGCAATTCTAAAACATTGCAGTTTGCCGAGCAAGATATAAAAAAGTATTAAATTTGTCTCAAAGAATATGCTATTTTGTTTTATGGATGAACATATTCTGTAACTCCATGTATTAAAATAAATATTAAGTACCAAGTCATGTATAAAGGAAATTACAATTTAAATAAATAAGTGTCGGATATCATATCAGTGCTTTAAGCTTATCGTTGTTTCCAAAGGTAGCCCGCATTAAGAACAAATGAAGGAGGCAATTTAGTGATATGGAAGAAAGATGCCTAACTTCCAAGTGATAATCACATACGTACACATTAGTTGATTAAGTTACAACCTTTTAAAGCTCATTCGTGAGTTGGGCATTCGATAAGTAAATAAAGTGCATATTGGAGGCACCGTTTGGTGGAGTGGTTAACTGGCTGTAAGTAATAGTCCAAACATTGGATGGGCGTCGAGGAACGCGGGTTACGGAGACGAAGCTGGTAACATCGGCCACGTATCAATATCGAAGGTAATTTAGACGGTAGAAGCGACTCGGCTATTTGGGCCAAATGCAAGCAAGTAATTATTGAGATAATAATGCTAATGCACTTATCATGTCGACGTCTGTTTCCGCCGCGGCCGTGATGGTTCGCTCGCGTCGTTTCTTTAACGATTAGTGAGTATGAGAATGTTTCCCTATATCTCTCGTACGGCATTAAAGGGAACATGAAGCTAATAATTACTTAAATTACAAAATTTACCGTTTCATACTTACGTTTGTCTCATCTCTTGAATCCCAGTATATAATGATGCATGAAAATGAAATGTATGTTTAATTTTACCTATAATTTATTTACGCCATTTTTTTAAAGACACAGTAGTAAGCAATTAAGTACTAGGAATAAAAATATTTTAAACAGTTATGTGATAGAAAAACTTGCTTGATTAGCGGCATAGTCGTCTCGTATGTGCCATATTTTAAAATAAATATTACTTTGTGTTATACTATAGAATATATACTAAATAAATAAATAAATTAGGACAAATCACACAGACTGAGGTAGCCCCAATGTAAGTTCGAGACTTGTGTTATGGGATACTAACTCAACGGTACTATATTCTATAACAAATACATAATAAATAAACATCCAAGACCTGGGCCAATCAGAATAGATCATTTTACCAGACCATTATGACTAGACCGGGATTCGAATCGGGACCTCTCGTTTCAGAGGCAAGCACTTTACCACTGCGCCACCGAAGTCGTCAATATAGAATATAAACATAAATTATATGTTTCTCTCCTCTCACTATACCTCGGCAATAGAAGTGGTAGATATCTGTTGGGAATTAAGTTTATTCTATTGTACAATATGTTATGATATTATACGATAAACACAAATAATTAAAATAAATGTTTTATTCAAAAACAATTGTATTTAATATTAAAAAGTTAACAGACGGCAATATTGAACGTTAATGTGTTTATTATGCGCATACAGCAATTACCTTTATGACAGTTATAAAGTAGATCTCAAACGAATTTTATAGGCATTTCATGATAAATTACAAGACTTATAAAATATTCATTTTATTGTCAACCGTTGGATTTACTTATTGACTACTTGATTATCTGTAGACATACTTATCGCAATTTACATTTAAAGTCAACATATATATATATATTTGATATGTATATTATATGAAATTGTGACACAAGCAAGCAGAGATATCTTCAGGGGAACAGTTCGGAATAACTATTTTTATATATGTATATCTTGTTTCATATTGAAATGTAAATTAATCTGTGTAAAATATGTCAGAGTATACTGTGTATACAGATTCAGAATTAATCTATTATTAATAGTTGAGAATGATGCACCGACTAATCGCGGTTTTTCACCGGTATTTTCACTTAAAAAATCCCCCGAGTTATTTCTAGTGTATTAATTAACAACGTTAACCTAGGAAAAAGCGGCCAAGTGCAAGTCGGACTCGCCCATTAAGGGTTCCGTAGTAACATAACATAAAAGTTGTCGATCGATTTTGTATATTTTTATACAAAAATCGATCAACGAGAACTTTTTGCGTTGATTGAATGAAAGGTAAATTGCGGTTATGACGTATAAAAAAAAACTACTTACTAGATTTAGTTGAAACCAATTTTCAGTGGAAGTTTACACAGTACATGATATAGATTTTTGAGTTTTATCAGTATCTTATTTTTTTTTTTCACAGAATACATCATACTTACCAAGTTTCAACAGTATAGTTCTAATAGTTTCGGAAATAAGTGGCTGTGACATACGGATGGACAGACAGACAGACGACGAATATATAAGGGTTCCGTTTTTGCCATTTGGCTACGGAACCCTACAAAGCTAGTAAGTGAAATTACGCGCATAGAGAGCATAAACATGTTTATCGAAGGAATAAATTAGGAAATGTTCAATTCACGCCTTTTCCAGCGCATTCGGAGCTCACGAAGCGTAGTTTAGCACCTTTTTAAATGAGTCAACACAAACGAATATACTCGTAGCTTTTTTGGTGGCTATTTAGTGACTGCGATGTATCTCTTTCTATGACTACTAAATATATTAATTAGATTTATTGTGCTCAAAATGTTTCACGACTAAATTGGTTTAGTTCATTAATAAAAAGAAATGTAAAGATCTGAAGAACTTAAAAGTGGGCACTCAGAAATAGAGATTTTATTTTATACTTCGATCTAATATCGTAAATTAAGTAAACGTGTTATTAAAACTTAATAACATATTGGCTTAATTTATAAAAATACGTAGATACGATGATACCAGATTTTTGCATAGTATTAAATAAATTAATCCATAACTGATGTCTATTTTAGAAAATATGCTTCCAATTATGGAAGGAATTCGAACACAAAATGTATTTAGCGCGTTTATGTTGTTGTACGTGAAAAAAATGTTCTTAGAAAGGGCTACATTACAAGGTGCAAAGTAATCGGTAAACAACAGGACGAACTGTTGTCAATGTACACATAGACACTCACACACTAATAAATCGAATCTTTACACCAAAATACTGATAAAATAGTTCTTTATGTTTACTCTATTAATTCACGCTAACATGTATATATATATATATATATATATATATATATATTCTTGTTTCCTGTAACCCGTATTCTATTTAGGTAGAATATGTACCCAAATATGTGTCTTCAGATATGTATACTAAGTAGACACAAATATACTTACTTATAATACAAAAATCTTTTGTACTTGTTTTATTAAATACTATTTCCTGTATTGTTATGTGTACATAAAGTTATATAAATAATTTAAACAAAATCAGAAAGATCAATAAAATTAGAAAAAAATATGCCCAATTGCTAGCTGGAGTTGTAAACTTCTTTTATAATATTTAATAGCAAAAAATAGTATAAACTCTGAATATTCTTCTTATTTCGTGTCTGAATGTGCCTCTTTATTTTTCTATCGATCAAGATTTATAACACTGAATATGCAAATCGTAATTAATACCATAAGCGGACTTAAATGATTTTCCGGGTTGGAATCAATGTTTAACATTCAAATTTTATAAATATTAATGTTACGACTTAAAATGATGCTCACCGCAGCTGTACATGAGATTAAACGATAAATTTTGTTTTTATGGTGGAAAAATACTTGCGAATATTATTATTACATATAATATTAATTCTTCTTATTGAATTTTACTATTTGCAAGCCAAATTAAATAACAATTATTTTCGTAGGCATGATCATTTAAACCAAAATCTTCATTAAATTCATAATCTATATGAACGAAGAAGAAATTAAAAATTTAGAATTCTAAAATCGTCAATTTTGTGAAATCTATATAAGTTTACGTAAATGACATTGAATAAAACGTTAAATACTTAATAAAAGGCATGTCTATTTTCTAAGAATTTGATATATTGTTGCATGTAGCATATATTGTTGACATCAATTGACCATATACTGATGAAAACTTAAATCGTCAAAGCATACATTGATTATTATCGCACAGAACTAATGTCAATTATCGCAAGTCGAAGTGAGAAATACGCAGTTATCATGTGTAGAATGTTGCAAAATTGGCATCGCGGAATGGTACTGAATGTGTGTGTACGATCTACGAAAATAGTCTAGATTATTTTTAAAAAGACATTGTGAAAAATCGGTTTTCTAAAACAATTGAAATATTTGTTAAACTTTTCATTAAAATTATATTTATTAAATTTTTTCAAAATTTTGTTTTGCTCTATTTACTCGTAATATAATCTGCGAGTATGTATAAATAAATATAGAAGCCAAATATAAAAAATAACTGATTGCAGACATACCTACACAATTTATATTATTAGAAGTCCGTAATGTTTTACCTAGAAGAATAATTTTTACCACAACAAAAATGTAATGTAATAAAATATATCAGTCGAAAACAACCGGTGTAAAATAAATAAAATACTTGTCATTTGCCGTCAAACTATGATTGTGAGTGTAAAGAAAAATCTTAGACCGTGCACCAAAAAAGGATTATAAATAAAAATCAAACACTCGTAGATTTTCTACGAATCGTCTACGATGAAGCCTACGAAATGTCAATATGATAATTACCATAATAAATATACTATTTCGAGAAAAAGTAGGAAACTAGAATCCGAATTCCAATGCTTTGTGGCAAAGTGAGAAACCTCTTAGATGAAACAAACTTATCGAGTGTATTATTAATGCCTAAGGCATCTAACATGACTTTTACAACTACCTACCGCCATCTATTGGCAAGTCGCATACACATAAGTGAACGAAACTTTCAACCAGTGTGAAGGTTCCTCACTTAGTTTTTCTTCACCGGAACTATGAAAAGTATTACACATGAGTCAGCTTGGTATAGAAACTCATGTGGCACAAGTAGAATTCGAACTTGAGATATTTCGACCCACAGGCGGACGAGATTCAGATGAAAGTAAAAGAGAAGAGATTCAAGAGAGTGATCTAAAATAATACTTACAGTTTAGCTATTTGTATTTTGTCGGCGTCATTTTGTCTGCCGAAGTCGTGCCAGGGCCTCGTGCGGGGCGGCTGCGCGGGCGAGTGGTGCGCCGAGGGGGTGCCGCGCCCGTCCTCCGCCGTCCCGGGCTGTTGGCAGATCACCGTGTAGTCGAACGACTACAGGAGAAATTGCATGTCTTATTAATATATACTAATTCGAGACGATGATGTTGTAAGGAGAAATAACATACTCTCTTTAGTTGACAATGAAATGTGGTATTGGCAAAAAATATTAAGTTGTAGATATTGTGTTCAAACTTATAAGTATTTGAAACAAAATTAAAATATAACATTGACCTAAGAACTTTTTAATCTGGCCTGTCTTCTGCAATTTCTTATTTGATTAAGTTATTTATGTTGCCGTATCTGTGTATCACGTAGTCTATGCTAAACGATTAACGGTAATTAGTATACTCCATAGTCAGTATAAAAATGTGCATATTACAGGCATCATTTGCGATTAATATTATATTGAGTAATATTAATCGCAAATTATGAAAGTGGTTTCATCAATAAAACAAGGTTTTCTATAGTAACTACAACAAACAATTTTTTTGACATGTGTTACGGGAATAGGTGTATAAATCATACACATTAAAAATATAAAAATCCAATAAGCCATGTTAAATGTTGAATTAATAAGATAAGACGTAAAATAATCCTACAAAATTAAACATAAGTATAAATATCAATAATGTGTAATAATATATTCATTTTATTAAAGTTATAAAATGTCATGAAATAATAGCAAAATATTTAAACTTCTTATGATTTTATACATACATAGAAAACCATAAAGACCATTTCTAATTGATAAATACATAGTCCACGAACAAGCTGTAAAAGGATATGAAGCTAGATAGTAATTGGAGGTGCAAATTTTATTCGAGATTAAAAATATCTTCATGGTTGGGTTGAGTCTCTTGATAATTTAGCGGATTTGGTCACGCTAGACGAGTCAAGAATAGAACATTTTTACTATATCTACATATGTTACTTACTATTTAGTTGATGTTTAATGATTAAGTAGTCAATTTGTATGGTGTTTTCTAGGCTTTTATTTGTATACTCTATATGCATTCAAATATGGGTCATTTTGATGACATATTTTGACATGACGAATTGTATACATAGTTAGTTAATGTAATAAACTATTGCATTGTTTCATGATCATTACGAGTATAATTAAGGAAGATATCAAATTATAGGAAAACAACCGCGACGAAAAGATTTTTATGTCGTAATCTACCATAAATTAATTCTAATTGGCAGCTAATTTATGATAATGGTTTCACATTAAAATATAGTTGGAATACGTCATCGTCACCGAATTGGCATTTACAATAGGTAATTGAGCTTATTACACAAATCTAATTAAAGTTATTACTGATACTATAACTTAATTACATATGTAGTAATGGTTATGAGTGTATCGTGATTTACCTCAAAGCAATGGTTTCTAAGACTTATAGAGAGACTGTTTCAATTTAAATATTTTATATGTTGACAAAAGGTGTAGATAACAAACGTTTACTATCTAGATCGTTGTGTTCGTGATCGGCACACCTCGTAGGGCTGTCCTTCAAAACCACTTAGCTGGAACCCGATTAAAGTCATGCCAATTTGTTATTTTAATGTGTAAACTCATAAATAGTACGTCAATCGCTGGGTGCCCGCAGACGCCGGTGCGAAGGTCTCGCGTGGCGCGAGCCATTGTCTGCACATCAATGGTGCAGCAATTACCGGCACCTAGTTATTATGCTTATTCCACCTACAGTTATCGCTTAACCAATATAACCATTAGCATTCTAATAAGACTGTGCTACATGAAATATTTGTTTACAAGATAACGTGTTGGAATCTAGTTAGTACTTCATTCGAACTAATTTTATGATTTAATGACTAAACCTAGGTGATTTTATCTATTTTAAACTTAATTATTAGTATACTCTTAGTCTTACATGTACTAACGGCGAAAATCAACTTGATACATTCGTAGTGTCGTCGTAGCCATAAGATTATATGTATAATAAAAAAATCTTATAAATGTTATTAAAATGGCTACAGAGACAATATGCTATTTACAACGCTACGAGAGACTCAAATAAAGTTTCGCTATTGTAAGCGCGGGTGGGCATTCACTGTCAAGCTTTTCAGGCTTTATAATAATCGTTCATAAAGACCTCACGTAAAATATGTAAATAAGTATTTTTGTGCGTATAGTTAGTTGCATTAAAACATATAACTATTAAAAGTTAATATCCGCATAGAACTTTTAGTAAGTGGTAATGTGTATAGGAATATGTGTGTGTATGTGTGTGAAGCCCGCCCGCCCGCGCCCTTTTCAACCGTTGCACCGACCTGCTGCACGGCGGTGTGGTCTCGAGGAGTGACAGCATCAGCTCCGATGCCACTGTCTGGAGAAGGCAGGTCCACCGTCAGCCCAGCGGCTGCGATCACGCTCTTGCTGTGGTAGCGAGGAGCCGCATATCGCTCGCCGAAAGCAGAAGTCGGAGCCGACTCCGCTTCCCCATACGGCGGTGCAGCTCTCTGCTGGTAACCGTCACCTACATAGTACTCTCTGTAGTACGTTTCGCCGGTGAAACTAGCAGGCTGGCGCGAATATTGATCGCCGTATGGGGTCGGACTGGGGGTGCCGGGCGGCGCAAACATCTGGGCAGCATACATGGTGGCGTCCGGCAGCAAGGAGCCGGCTGAGGAGGCGCGCGACGGCACCGGGGACGGCGACGCCGCTTCGCCGGGCTCGCCGACCGCCACCTGCGGACACACGCGCCGGTTACACGCGTTCTCCCACGACAATTGTCCGCTCCTTAACGTAGACGCGTACATGCCGCGTCCTCCCACAGTTCACAGCTTCACGTACACCAATGTTATACGTCTGTCACAAGTTCACGAAAATATGTATACAATAATCCAGAATAGGGCAGAGGTCCATAGGGAAAGCCTGTGCGGAGGAACACCGAGCGGGCAACACAGACCGGCCAGATAGGGGGCGCGGGCGGGCGCGGCTAGTGCATCGCGAGCGCACTTCTCGGCGCATCGTACGCTAACCGCGATAAATAAAACATGAGTGACCGGTAAGGAAAGTGTGTAAGTGCGTGCGCGCGCGACGGCGGCGTGCGAACGTGTGACGCACCTTGTGTCGCGGCGGCTTGAGCGCGTGCGGCTCGGGCTCGTCGACCACCTTGCGGCTGAGGTCCTCGGGCTCGCGCTTCACGAGCCCCGCGTGCAGGAGCCCCGACAGCTCGCTCAGCTCCGCCCCGTGCGCGCCATTGGCCGCCTTCAGCGCTCCGCCGGCCCTGCGGAGGGGAGACACGCCTCATTGGCGACAATGCGCGCGCGCACCTATTTCTACGCTCGATCTAATTGCGCGCGTGCAAAATCATCACACTATCATTTTGATACTACATGCTATCTCAAATATATTTTGTCATTTAATGTGACATAACAGCATGACCCAGATCCATTAAAATGTTTTACAGCTTTGAACTCAAATCGTATAATCTTAGAAACAAATAACAGTCTCTTATTATTCTTAACCCTTGTAAAAGAAACAAATGAAATCAACGAGTAGTAATTAATTATTTGCTAAGATAAAATATTTTATGCACATCAAAGGACAAAATTTACACTGCATGTTTATTTCAATGCAACATTATGCACATATCTATATTTGCGATCATCCAAGGTAATATGTAAATTTAATCACGTCGTTAGGGACACAAACACAAAAATAATTGCCGACTGTCAGGTTACGTTTATAAAACATTATTTATTTAATATCTAGAGATAGGTAAATTATTATACCTAAGCAATTAATGTTTAGTTGTAAAAAAGTTACATAAATACTTTCCATGATGATACTAGCTCTTTCTCTCTCTTACCTTAGCGTGTTCCCGGTTACTTTCTCAGCCGTTGAGCTGCGATACTAACTATACATTAATATATGTATAATAACAAGAACCTATTTAGTATGGTAATAAATTTGCCGAACCAGAAACATATAAATCGATTTACTTTCAAATGCATATTTCGTAGAACTTCGTAGATAGTTCGTAGCAAAGGTGCTACGAACTCTAGAAATAGAATTTTTCTTTGTTTGTCGTAGCAGCATACCGAGGCATAGCAACGTATTAACAACTACCTACGAAAAAATGTCTAATTTGATGGAGAATAAGATAAGTTATAATAAATGGACACAATCAATTTGAAATATCGAAATATAAATAATAACAGTTATATAAATCAATATAGCAGCGCAGTAAGAAGCTAATTTATACTTGAATTTCTTACTCATAAATTCTGAATAACAGATACGAGTATGGTCCCTTTGGAAATATTCAACAGTTAGCAGAATTAAAATTTATATCGAGTTTAGTCGAGTCGCCAACCGGTAAATATCAAAGTTTGCATAGGCGATTAAGATGGTAGGTATACATTAAAGTCATTTGATTTGTTTGCATGTGAATGCAGCCACCTCCGCAAGCGGTGCAGGCGCGGCTTTCGTCGGCCGACGTCAGTGCGCGCCGATTTATGATAATTGAAGGCATGTTTCATTGGCGCTCAGATGTTTATTTTAGATAAGCAAGTCGCGGGCACTATTTCATGAGTCCGAATTGGTCTGGCAGCGGAATGGATGCGACCTCCCGCGAGCGCGGCCCTCCGTGCCCTGTGTCCGATTGCAATTCTCACTGATCATTCTTTATTCATAATTTATGCGTGCGATTTGTTACAGGAATACGACGAGTGTGAAATTGCTCATCCGACAAGGGCCTCTCACTTTAGTTTAATTTCGTAAGTATAAATCTATATATCTATTATGAGTATAAATCTGAATTACCGAATAAAAACAAAATTAATAATATTTAGAAGATTCCATATTTCAGAATAAAAATGCATTACATATTGTCATAATAATGTCAAGTAAATATTACTATTTACCCAATAACCTCAATGTTAGCTACTTTTACAATACAATCTTGAGCAAACACTATTAAATTCGTTTTGAACGCTAAATGGGAAAATTGATATTATGTTGGCTGGAACATATGATCTCTAATTTTATTCTAGGACCACGACACAAAAAAATAGTTTTTGCTTAGTTGGTAAAGCAGAATTACGAACTATGCAAATTGAATTTGTGTTAATCCGAGCGCTATATGCCGGCGGCGAGGTGATACAGCATGGTATTCATGAGTGCGTAACAATGAGTTGTTTGCTTGTCGCTCATTGTCGGCGCCGGCGCAACCCAGCACAAAGCCCTGCCAGCTAACTCGGCCTTCGAGACCTACTTGCCGCGGGCACGAAATAAAAATAATGTAGACTATTCATGATCTTAATTCACTATGTGTTTGTTAGGAATTCCTGGAAATCTTCTGTTCTGACTTTACTACTGGAGAAATATTACACTGTAAAGAATATTAGACTTTTGGTAAAACGTTAAAAATCTTCATCAACGTAATTCTCCGTCAGACTGTAGAATTCGTTGATGAATATAGGATTTAGAAAATTCTGCAAATATGTACATGCCAATAAAATATTTTATATTCTGATATTTGTAATGAACCTACTCAGTGATCAGTTTAATGATTAATTATTGGCTATTAACGTAGACTAATTAAGCTCTTAAATTGATAAGAAAATACTCAGTACTTTACAAAGACGACATTTATATGCGAAACATAACTATAAGTTACTTAATAGTAGTATTTTATTAGTTTTATGAAACGACGAAGAAAACGTGATTTTTTTTTAATCATTAAAAATTATGAAACTGTTTAATAAATCTGCAGTTCCCAAAATCCTAATCTGATATCAGTGTCATGTTGCAAGTCATTACCATAACAGTCGCAGGTAAGAAAAGGTAAAAATGAACACCCATTCAATCGGAATATTCCGTTTTACATGCAAATACACAAATTCTTATCAACGCTGGATCGCTACTGGGCTTGGATGCAATTGCCATTATAATTATTTGCAATGTTTACTTAACACCCTTTCACACATGACGAGATATCGACAAAGTGATGCTTAGGGTCGCAACCCCTTCCAACTAAAACATTCATAGAAACTACACTCATGAATCACAAAGAAGATTTATTGAAAGAAGTAGAGTTGCGTGGATAACAAGTACATATATGAGAACTGAACCATTTGCAAAAATGTCACAAAAACTTATAGGTTTTCTTATTTTGTAGGGTTCCTATGTCTCAAAAGCTAAAAACGGAACCCTTTTGTTGTCCGTCCGTCATTTTATAAAAAATAGAAATAAGATCAGCTTTGCATATATAGGTTGATTTTTTAAATTAATGAATTTATATTTATTATTAATATAAATATTTAAAATTGTAGTGTACATGTCCATGTACTGAGCAATATTATGCAAATTGAGTACAGTGTTAAAAAAATATCACGTGTATTATAATAACCATAGTACCTAACCACGTGTTCACGTCACGTTTGTAAACCAAACTCTCTATTTATCATGTTTATGTAAATGCGACACTATCTATTGGTTCAGAGCATTTTGAGTGGCGGCGGAATGGATCATGTTGAAGCTAATTAACCTTAAAATAAATAACCAATATTCATTATTTACTACTCTAGATTACTCTCTGAGAACTAAACTTTACATTGAGCAATAATCAATTTGTAGTATTTACACGAGTTTGAATCACGACTAATTTGATATGAGCTTGTATATTCTGTATAAAATATGTCCTAAGTAATAAGTAGCATATTAAATTATATAGTATATTTATAATTATTAATACAGAATATTAAAACCCACTGATAAGAAATAGGTACTATATGACTCAAAATAAAATAAATTGTACGAAACCATGAAGTTAAGCAATGTGATGCAACCCAAGCGGCAACCGTTATCTGAATAGAAATCAGGTGACGACAGTTCATCCAGCGTTTGACGAACAGATAAAATCTAACGCCGATAAAATGAGATGAAGGAGGCGCTTGCGACGGATGCGAGCAACGCAATTCCATTCTATTTGAATATATCATTCGGCCAAATGTAGGTTTATTGCTACTTTTCTCACGGAACTAATACATTATCAAAAACTTTAATTGAAATCGATTTCACCATTTGTCTTAGCCATTAAAGTGTGTTTGATTACGCATACCACGCCTCAACTATTAATTTACCGTTAGTTTTCCTTAAACCTAATAAAAAGTTATATTTAGCTTTCTGCTCTGAGTAACCATGAGAGGAATCGAAATAGTCGGTAATAATAATCGTCAACCGACTCCGAGTAATAATTCGCATATGACCGTATGAACGTTAATTGAATTTCTTCAACGGGTGTTTCAATAAAACATGTTCACATGAAAAAGAATGGTCAAGAATGAATGGTCAAGCCCCAATTTCATATTTCGCTACGCAATGACCGCGACTGTCATGGACATAACGATGTTACTATCTTTTTATACATTATCTTCAGAAGAGGGTCGGCTGTCTCCAGGGGAGCTGAATAGTTGCGACGGGACTAACAATGCAGACGATCTTCAGGAGGAAACCGGTTCCAGTCTTAAATGGGTCACACGGTTCCATCTACTTATTTTTTATAACCCTGCTAAGTTTGCGCTCAGTCTATGTTCAAAATATGAATTGGTTGATGCTTAATGTGGTAATTTAAGTTTAGGATACCTACACTAAGTTTTAACTATGGTTTAAGGGTATAATTTTAGTTCAAATACTGTTGTTCATTACAGTGTACTAGTTGTACATGGATGACAGAGGCACAGGACAGAGGAGGGTGGAGTACGCGAAGAGAGGCCTATGCTCAGCAGTGGGCACAAAGAGGCTGAAATAATGATGATGATGACTGTAGTTCACAAATCCCGTTCACGTTTGGTTTATTAACATCAATTGCATATTTATTTGTATGTATTTATTATCAGCACGTAGTACAAACCATCTTAAAGGTGTCATAAATAAATAGTAATACTGGCAGCTGCATTTAAGCCTCGCTCGCATAGCAATTATGAGCCTGTATAATTTCTATCATTAAATCGTAAAGTGAGCTAGGCACAGAAGTGCGGAGAAACTGATTTCCCGTTAGTATGGCGAGTGTGAACAGTGACAGGGTCAAGAGGGCGAGGCCCTCCCCGAGGCATCCCGCAGCGCATTTCTATGCTAATCTCGGCGTTAGCGTTCGACAGCCTCCGACAACTATTAATGGTTATGGCCGCCGTTCCTACTTAATATCTACCAGTGGTATCCGCACTCCCGATAGAGGAGGCGAGCTGCGCCCGCGCACTACGCAATGCGTTTACGAAACACGATCACGCCTACGATAACGGATCTAGAAGGGATCTATCTATACAGAACTAGTTCATTTCTACATCTATCGAGCATTCAATTCAAATATTACGAGCGATTTAGACAACAAACACAGTGTCCCGAACCTGACGATGCACTGGCGCTGAACGATTAGCATACAAACACAATCGGAGACATAGCACGCTGTGATGGGTGCGGGCGAGCTCGAGCATTCGTTATAATTTTGAATGTATGAATGAGCAATAGCAGAGCTCGACGTCGGCCGCGCGCGTGGGACGCGTGCCGACAATGAGCCGAGACAAGTCCTGGGCGTCCTTGTCAATGTGAGCCGCTTCCAGCCACATCCGTCTATTGTCATTATTTGTATATATGCACTCCCGTAAGCGATGACGAGGATGACATGCCGAATCTGCTGTCCCGCGAGTTCGCATTCCTTCTCTTCGCCACTGATTCAGGGCCGCGTCGTCCCGCAGCCGCAGCCCTTACCTACGACGTCGACGTGTGCGGCACTCTACGTAGGAGGACTTTATTTACCACTTCTCACGTTATCTTTGTGAAAGGACTGACTGCGACTGCATTATATACTACAAACCCTACGCTGTAACTACTTTAGATAACAATACTTTTGATCCAAAAAGCTTTTCCATAAAATTAGCATTTTTATGGATTTAAACAAGTTTCTATTATAACAGTGTTTATGGAATAGAATAAAACTTTTACAAGAGTATAAAAGGTTTGTATAGGGTCAAGTTAACATTATACGAAATGAATGAAACCCGGCGTTTGCTCATTTCTGCGCCGCCATTCAAAGGATGCTGTTAACAACCACTGTCAAAGAGCGAACATAATTTGATCGGGGTCGCGTTTCTATGGGAATACACTATAACATTACCTTATGCATTTTATGCGCTGTGAATTTGAGAGATCTTCTGGATATTGTGTTCTGTTTTAAAACACATACAAACTTATATTCTTAAGAGGAGTTTCTTAGTGATTTTTAGTTTTTCTTATTTTTATAGTATTCACATACAGATTCAAAACAAAAAGTGGATAATACAATATACCTTACTCACAGAAATTTAAGTGCTTTATTTTATTAAGTATAATATACCAAAAAGTTTTTATTTAATCAACGTTAACCCAAAGCCGAAAAAAAAATTGCAAAATAGCAAAAATATGCAAATCTTTAAATGAAAAATATAAGCAGGTACAGGGGATCGTTGGCAGTTCGAAACTCTTTCGTTAATCCCGCC
This sequence comes from Plodia interpunctella, assembly GCF_027563975.2. NCBI lineage: Eukaryota > Metazoa > Arthropoda > Insecta > Lepidoptera > Pyralidae > Plodia > Plodia interpunctella. The sequence continues at coordinate 6,073,724 of NC_071295.1, forward strand.
ATACGTATTCAAATGAGCCACTATGATTTATTGAGTGGAACATTAACATTTTTATTATTTGTTATTCTTACACCTTTGGTTGGGGCCGGAAGCCACGCGGCGTCTTGTCTCAGTGTACTCGTCCGTGAGACAGAGCCGACAACAACCCCGGCAGTAACCAAACGCTCACAAAAACTGCGCTACAAAGAAATCGCATAAGTATTATCATAGTTTACATATAAATTTTACGCGAATTCATTCCGTATTCACCGTGCTTCAAAATTCGCCGATTATAATGATAATTGCATCGATACACGAACGTTCGATTTGATCTACGGCCGTGAGAATCAACTATTGATTTTCCGTCATAGTTTTCTGGATACGATGATTGTCACTTTTAAATTAAATTAGCATATTCTATTATTCTTCGCTATTCGAGTTTTTATTATGATTGCATTGGGTTTTTGTGTTCTAATGTAAGTGATTAATTTATTTATTACCTTGGATGCATTTTGGGTTGATTTGAAAATAGATGATAAAAATATTCAATTGCAAAGCGTTGTAGGTATGTACTAAGAACTATGAGAAATAAACAGAGCCGAAGTTTTGGACTTACGGCCAAACATCGATGAGTTTTGCATTCTCTTTATGCAGACTGAGGTGGGTGTCTTGCGCAAGTGGGGGCAGCTTGTAGTACTCCAAGGCTTGCGGTTGGTCGTCGGCCACCCCCAGCACTGCCGAGGTGGCTGCGCTCAGCGGGTGCTCTGCCCCGCTCGAGTAGTACGCGCGCCATTCCCCACCAACCTCCATCGCTTCTTTACGTCTCCTGATAACAAAATAATATATCCATTACAATAGGAATCGCTTCTTAAATTTGTCAAATGCTGGAATGCTATACTGGGGCATATACTCAGGTTCACATAGCCACGCCACACTAGACGCAGCTTTAAATACAAAGAACGATTCGTTACATAATGTTTTGATAACGTTTTCATTCAATCTAGAGTAAACAAAACGTAAAATACTGGTATCCCAGGCCTGTAGTTTTACGAGTCGGGCGGGCGGCTACAACTTACGAACCAGTTATTAGGCGTGACCATTTCGGTACGGATACTGACCTTTGATGGTACACAACGGTCGCTTGCGCATAATATGACGATTGCTAATTGTTGCGTACACAGAATGAGTCAGCAAGGAAGGTGGCAAGTGGAGGAGCAAGGCCCAGTGACCGACGCGGGAGCGCTGCGACCAGCGCATGGCTACCGAACTCTAATTCTGGTAGTTGATACGAGTTCAGCGCTCAGGCCCTCATACGTCACGCGGTCGGGTCGCCTGGTGCCGCGCAACCTGATGTAGAACAGGTCCCAACTACTCGCAGAACCGGAAGGATACGAGGCAAATCCCTGCTCCCTCGCTAACCAGTTTAGGTCGTCTGACGTCACGCCCAGCGGTATCCGACGATGCAGACAAATAAATAAAAAATGTTGGAAGCACGCGTTGGACGGGTTTGACCGGATCGTAGTTCTACCTGATTCCTGTTCCTGGTTCTTGTTCATATCATGGGAGGTCATTATCTTTATTATGAAAAAAAATAAACAATAATTTTGAAAACAGCAATTTGTAACAAACATACCCGTAAGTGGGACTTTAACGTCCGACAAAACATGTAATTAATTTGCTGAAGAATGGTGATGGTTTATACTATCCAGTCCAGAATGAAGTCGCTATTCTGTTTCATAATTCACAATTACTTTATTATATTTGTCATAAAATTTTTAAATTTCGACTTATTATTAGTATTAAAAATGCATTCCGATTATTATGAAAAGTGTATTTGCTGGGGACATATGTATATTTTCAGGCACTCTTAAAGCGTTCAGTAGTATTGTATGGATTGTAAAGATTCAAGATTCTTATTAAATAGATACACATCACATACGGCAATTAACTAAAAACATCCTTCTTTATGTTTGACATGTTGAATTTGTTGTTGTTTCAAACATATTTTTGAGTTAGTGTTCAATTGTAATATATACAAACATATGTCTCGCCTAATGGAAAGATAGTAACTGGATTTTTACGTTTATTATGAAATTCTAAATTACCTATATAATAAGTAATGTGAAAACAAATCATATTGAGGTGCGCGAATTGGATCAGAAAACTGGAAAAGCCAGCTTCTGACATTTAACCAGGCGAAGCATGAGTCATTTGACGAGTTAACTGGCAGCCGGTGGAGCAGGGGGCCGCGGCGCCTGCACCTCGTGAATGAGATTCCGGTACGCACGTAAAAATCGTGCAACGAATCTAACAGGTTTGCTGGTCCTTGCGAGGCCATCGGGACTGGTCTAACCTGCCCTGCGCAGCCGAACCTCGAATTTCCGAGCATTTCCTATCACGTTTGCCTCGAACCGATGTAACGTAAGCTACACGAGCTTATGTTTACATTCCATGCCCACAAGGTATTCGTTACGAGAAATTCTAATTTACGCAACCGATTGACAAAGCGCTTGTTGACACCTCTATAAATAATTAATTGATCAATCTTGTCTTCGCTGTCAATTGTTCGAGCCATCTAAATTTCGCAAGTTGCTTTGCCTACTCGTCTGTTTATTTGGCGTTGTCTATTGAATGGAGCGATTAGAAAGTATCGCGCACAGCTGTCACGACGCCGAGACGTATGCTGAGCGGAACGGATGGCTCCGAGCAAGGGTTGAAGGAGTCTCTGTTACACAAACAAAGAATTCGACACGGCCATTCATTGCACGACCGTTTCACAGACAACTTTTATACCCTGGATACGCACTACAATGAATTGATGACATCTACGAAAGTGAAACTAAACATTCTTGTTTAATTTAATTCGTTAACAATTTGGTAAGATATATATAGGATTGCTCCACTTTATAATCAGTACAATTTCACTATTGCTTTATTTAGATTATATTGAAGACTATCGGGCACATTAAAACCAAATTGTACCACCACTACCTATTCAATAATGGCCATCAATTGACGAATCACTGATAGTCTTGACGGTAATTAATATTACAGATATAGACTATTCATGTGAATACGATTGACTCACACCGGACGACGTCACTAACACGAGGTATTAACTCAGGCGATAAATTCAAAAATGAAACTAGTGGACTCATTAACCGCTTCAGTGATGAAGTATTAAGCCAGGTCGATAGATAGTGAGGTCAACTTATCGGAGTTGTGCGGCCGCAGCGGTCGATGGAAAGATCAGTCGGCGGCTGCGATGAGTTTCGAAAGGCGACGTCCGCGTCCGGTGACGCGTCCAACTATCGATCATTCGGTTCGTTAATAAATAACATGCCGGCGTCGCTCGTCGCTTATCTGCTGCCCGGGCATGTGGAAAAATTTGGTGTAGGTGTCGTAACGGAGCGGCACGCATGTCTCCGGGGTTGCGTGCGCCCGCCTGCTGAGGGCTTATCCTCTGCGGTCGTCGGCGCAGCCTCATTATTAATATCTTAATTAAAATCCATCGGTCTGCCTGATAACCGTATCTTTCCTTTTAGCACTGCAAACGCGTCGCATCAGCTAGAGATAGTTATCTAGTCGTGCATATAAGGGAAACTTTCCCGTGAGTGTTTAACCCGTCTCATATGCAATAACCTCACGTAGCCACATATCCATAAAAGTTAGCTGGACCGCAGAATGTATTGAATCACGCGTTAGTGGCGGAACAGGCCCGGCAGCTTCACCTCGCTCACCCGGCAGGTGTGGACCGCCGGGGAAAGTGCAGGGTGTGGCTCAATTCTACGCATGTTTTATATCGGTGATAAGAGAAACTAGTATCCATCGCAACTAAGGACTCATTACTTCAAGATAATTTTAAGGCATTATTATCATGTTAGTCGATTGATACCGTGTCACTCTACTATAATTACTTCTACAATATACTTAATATTTACTGCTATATAGACTTAGGTACTAGTAAGTTTATATATGAACGCTGACTCAGGGAAACGTGATTTAACTCATTTTATGCAACAACAACACTATGATAAATAATCAAATCAGTACTAAAAGTATCACAATATTGCAGTAACGCTATCGTTATTTTGCAATAGTGAAAATTCGTAATTATTAATCCATTTCATATTCCCACATTATAGTTAATGATCCAAGTTGGAATGCAATGCAGCAGCGTTTCGTCAATTAAAGAATTCACCGAGTACAATCCAGTAGCGCGCTGCTGTTATAGCGGCACAAAAACTGAACATACCTCATACATTCCCCATGCCATAAATAAATAAGGGATGAGTAGTGACTACAGCCCGCGGGCACCGAGCACTCTAAACGAGGCGCATTTTCGACAAACCTCTTTTTGCGCGCAGACGAGGAGCGCATATGCGATGATTCATTTACGGAGTTCTTTGCCATACAAGTATGGCTAACATTATTACTTCTGTTTTCTCGGCAGCATTATGTACGGTCAACAAGAAATGTTTTCTCAGAAATATGCACCCACGCAGATTAAAGATGGAAACGCAACATGGGCACTAAATAAGTCATGTCTCCTGTCTGCGTAACTAGTAGCACTCGAGTAATCTGAAAATTTAATGGCGAAGAAAACTATAAAATGAAAGTTTCAATTATTGGTCTCTAATACCTACACACTGGAATAATAAAGAGACTCAATATGTCGTTATTTTATGCGATGTAAGTTTATTCATCATAAAAAATAATAAAAATGGGGAGTTATATTGATAACCTGGATGTTCGATTACGCCCCTCTATAGTGCATTCTCTTTTATCTTTCACACTTTGCGCTATAAATATCGCAATATCTTTTTTATTTATTATTCGTGAAATTGCGATTGTGAATTGGATAAATCCTAAAAAGGATAAGGATCCTAAAGGATTTTTTCACATTGCATATAACATTAACATTTTAAATATTAAGCAATCATGTATGCTTATGAGTAAAATATTGACATGATTTTATATTGGCGGATATACGTTTGGGTCATGAAATAAGTATAATACTTATTGGAAATAAAGTCTCCCGACAGAAGTGACAGCGTGAACACCTATGCCCGGTCTATTGCTTAGTTCACAGTTGACATCTGAAATGATTATAAAATCTGATAAAAGAAGCCGATATATATTTTTTGTACAATAAAACCGTTGGCTGACCGTTGAGTGACATGACAGAGGTTGTCATGGACTCAATATCACAGTTTAAAATGTTAAATCGAGTTTATATGAAGTGTCCTTCGCATTGTGTCGGGCGCTATAGAATTGGGATGTTGCGTGCATAACAATAGCGTTCCTTGTACGGCCAAGAGAGAATACTAGCAATCACTAGACAACCACACTAAAGCGTAACAAGAAAACTACAATTGATTTTTTATTAGACTACTTAAAAATTACTGAATTATATATTTTTTTCATTTTCTCCCTTAAAAGGCCAAAATAAATAATAATTTAAAAATAGAAAATGCTACATATGACCATATAAAGGACATAAGCGTACTTCCTCATAGTTGACGGTTTATTTGTTTACGAAAACAACGTTTTATATTTATCGGTGAGCGCGGAAATAAACGGTGACTGCTTGAAGGTCGTCGCGGCGCAGAGCTCGCTCGCCAATATTATATTGGGATCCATTTGTAAGCATATATATTGCAATATATTATTTATTGCACTTATAATAATATTTTTTGAGTTTTCCCTATTTCTCATCTTTGCGTCCCATCAAGCTAGATTAAGATCAAACGCACTAAAATTATTAAAAAATATACAGGCATATCAAATTAGTATTCTATACAAGAATCTATGCGGCACCACGCGCCGGATTTCGTTTGGTAATAATAAGATAATGGATAAGATACGACTCTTGCATGACTCAAACAGCAATGTACCTAATAATTAGCCATTTATATTTTAAGAAACTTTAAATTGCTTTTTAATACGAAAAATACAATAATATAATTTACATAATATATCATGTTGCCACAACAACGTTCAACCATGGCGAGTTAACATTTTTATGTAGTTAATTATTATACCTACCGCTCCGTTGAGCCAACAGGGGCAAAAACAACGCAATTACCATTAATCATAATAAATCGAATTACCTCTATCTACCACGTAATTCCATAAATATAAATAAACATCCGCTTTTATCTTACACGGAACATATTGACTATAAGATAAACCTTGTAATGAATTCTCAACGTCATAAAATAAAACCAAGTAGACTTGAATGAAAAAATAGTCAAACAGAAATTATTACAGTAATCGTATTAACGGGCGAAACTCGAAACGGACAAGTGTTTTGGTAGCAACAAATCAAAATGAAATATTTGATAGAAGTTGCACGCATTAAGCTCTAGTTAAGCTCGCGTAAAGTGTCTTATTAGAAGAGTTACGAGCTTTGAAAGAAGGAACGCCCGCAGCGCCTGCCGCGTAGTGAAACCATAATAAATGCATCATTTCCGTTTTGTCTGAGTTTTCTAATTCGATACTCGTGTGTGGTCCGTATTCATATCTTAGTCGTTGCTCAATAAAGCCCCTTATAAATCAGTAATACGAGGAAACATTCAAAAATGGTAATTGATTTAGAGCAAAAGACAATAATAACTATATAATTTATTGCGATAAATCTTGAATCTTTAAATTAAATTATTTTATTAAAAATAAAAGTCTGCGATTATATTTTTAAATTTTAAAATATGAAATTGCAGACTTTTTTATACTTTGTTAATCTAGTTTAAGAGACGAACGGAATTAGCTTAATTCAAAGATATGTCCCCATCTTTTTCCAAAAAGTCCAGTATGTTTTATGTAACACTCTGTGAAAATACTGGACTTAAAGCCGTGTATGGCTTACTTATATTTTGTAGTATGTAGTACAACTTTTCACGAGCAATTTGATCCAGAAGATAGTCTAGCTAGACATTGGGATAATATTTAAAACGACATTTTTGAACCTCAATACTGACGTTCCTTACTTGGCACATTTAGGGAACTAGAAAGAAGGAATTACGACGAGACACTCAAAAACAGACTATGAGTAGTGTACAACAATGTTCAAGATTCCTCTGAATGTGAGAACCGCTTCGACTTCCAAAGCTCGCGTTTCAATGGAAATGTTAATGTCGATTGTGTGCTAAACGGATACTCACTTATAAACGGAGACCGAACAAAGGGACGATACTCTATAAATCTCATATAACACAAATAAAAAACTTTATACGACACTATAAATGAATTTGCAATTCTTTAGAGTGGGAATAGTAAAAACTGGATACGTTACAGTTCCCGATGATTTTCGTGGCTTTTGGTAAATAAACAGGCATGAAGGTATAAATTAGTAGGTCGGTCGCCTGCGCCTGCGAACAATGCCGCATCGTCGCCTGCGCATTGTATCGTGCGGATCGAAACAGGTTGCATGGCACTTGGCAGGTATCTATATAGTGTGATTTATATCCGATTATGCTATATCTCTACGACTATAATTAAATCGCGATGCTATTATACCCGAAAGCTTTGCGACAAAGCACACGGAAATTAAGCTCGTTTGATTTACAGTGCTCAGCTGTAATGGGGTATTGTTTAATTTAAATCTAAGTATTAGATAAACTGTCAGAGTTATTAGGCTATTAGGCGATTGTAGAAATTGCACCAGAATTAATTTCCTTCGAGCCGATAAGAAACAAAAGATTACTCAATAACCGCCCACTATCCTTTGTCGCGATAGCGGCGCAGTGTCACAAATTCCTCGCAATGCTTACCGCTATGCAAACAACATCACCAGTAATAAGAAAAACCGTTTAACAGCTTTGAGAAGTCTACACGATGATTAAGAAATACCTATACATTTTAGACAAGTCAATATGTTTATGGAAACGTAAATATTTACCGAATTCAGATAAGAATACAAATTTAGAATCACAGAGGGAAAAAGGCAGGTGAACGAACATTAGTAAAAAAGGACTTCATTTATAGCCGAGTGCGTGCGCTGGCGCCAACCACGCAACCTTTTAAAGAATCCCAAACAACTCGTCAGAGCACTGACAATTGTGTGAACGCGATCAATTATCCTGTGCAAATAGTAATTGTCAACAACGAAATACAAAACATGAATTAAAATGTATAAACGTTTTCATTATCGGCCGGCCGGAGAAATAGCACGTCAATCATTTTACGAAGCAATCAGCGAGCCGCGATGGCAGGGCGAGAGATAAGCTTTTAATTACCTCCGACGCCATTTACATATTGTACGAGATACTGGGGGATATCTCGCAATTAGGGGTGTTTGCTTCTTCCATTTACGTCTACGTACCTTGCTTTGGTGTATCGGATAACATCTTTTTGACGGAAAGATTAAATATTCTCCTGGAAAATTCACAATGATCATTACGATACTAATGTGTATATCTACTTGTACAGGATGCAGTTTCCACTTTGTGAAATATTTAGAAACGCCAGCCGACACCATATATGGTTATATTATTAATATCCATGTATCAGCGAGGTTTCATTTGCATATTCAACACTTAGAATGCAACTAAGTATTGGTATTTTAAAGTGCATGCAAAGCAATTTTATCGCCATAAATAAGAGTTTGCTTAATCGACATGGTAGCGGCAAACATTGTTATCCGGGTAAATTAAGTATACTTTTAACACTGCATTCGCGGCTGCCTAATGCGATAATGGCGATAACCATTCACTAGTCTGGATATTTGCAGGCTTGTAGGAAACGTAATGCGCCAAATCGGCGCCCGCTAATTGCGGAGGTCGATAATTTACGAGCAGCCTGAATAGCTGCGCCCGCGCCCCGTCAGCCTTCCGTGCCGCTGCTTAACAGGCCTGGACGAATTCACTACACTTATATTTTAATCTTTGATTATATAGCCTCTTTCACTAAATCACTAGCGTAGTAGACTACTTTTTATTCTAAAATTGCACGGGCATCTTTTAATTTTTTATATTAATTTTCATTTTAATACTTTTGCATTAAAATAAAAATTAAAAACTTTATCATTATCAAATTAAGTAAACATAAAGTAATCTTGACCTCATGGCTTCTAGTAAAGCCTTTATATGTAATGCGGTGGCCATAAATTTTCTTTCATGGGAACTAAAAAGATAATGTTGGTTGATTGAACTTGTAATAATCTTAATAAAGTTCTCGTTTGGTTCCAAACAGATGCAGCTCCCAAGACAAGCGCATTAATCAAACAAATGCGCGGTTTCTTAAACTGCTCAGGTGCTAAATATTTGATTAATATTTTAATTTGCATATTTTATGTGTTATTTTAACTGTTATATTATTATATAATGTTTGATACTTTATAAACATAAACATATTTTTTAATGTATTAAAAGGAAGTTCTTCTGGAAAACATGAGTTTGACGACTATTGTATACCGCCTGATAGATTTCATTAATAAAATAAGAAATTAACCAGTTGGTTCATAAATTGTTGATTGGGTGATTATATCTCTTATTATTGGGATACGAGCGTATCTTTATTTTTTGTATGCAAACATAATTTTATAGTTAATTTACGTGGCGTAGTAAGGCGCGAGGCTCGGGGCCCGCCGCGGCTATCTAAATGCAAATCGGATAGGTTCGGTGGACGTCCACGATAAATCAGCCTCACACAGCCAGCGCACCGTTATCCGGCCGGTGGAACAGCGCCCGAGGGCCGCCCATACTTCCCACCAATACCATCTATCGGACAAAACGGAAACTTTACAATTATTTTTTTTTTAAATATTACGTGCAAGTACATTCAAGCTGGAATAAAAAAATACGCGTACCAGTATATAATACCAGATTCAAAAAAAATCAAATTCAAAACCAGTACAGTTAGCAGTGATAATAGTAACTACTTAACTATAATTTAATTAAGTAAAAGTTAGAAATATAACAAAAACGAAATTAAACTAAGAAAATCCCGTAATTTTTAATAATATTTATAAAGAGATTAATTGGAAAAACGTACATGTTGTGAATACAACGTATGTATGAGCTTCGCCTGGAGTGTATAGAGTCTGAAGTCCTCCGTTATTAGCCGAGCTAATGGCAACAAGTGAGTTATGTCTCTTCGCTCGAACCTTGAACGTAACTAAAGGCAAAGTAAGGAAACACAATTAATGGTCGCCATTATCGTACAGCCATATTTACTCGCTATAAATAACTGAAAAATAATATAGAGGTTCTTTAGCTAGAAATATTTGTAAAGAAATAAGATTATTATTTCTTCATTTTGAATTTGCCGCGCTTTGCGTTGTCGACAAAGCAGCATGGTAAAGTTGGTAAAACAGTTCTGTTATTTAAATTTGCCGCGTTCAGTCACGTCAATGTCAAGTCGATAGACGTCAGACAGAATAATTTCAAAATATAGGAGGTGGTAAAATAATTTGTTGATGATTGTATTGTGAAATAAATTGGTGGATATAATTTTGATAAAAAGTGTAAGAAATAAACTTTATTGTCGTTTCTTTGTTTACAGGTATGTACCTTTATATTTTAAAATGTTAGTTTAAGTCGATAGTAAGAAATAGTGAATGTTAGTTAATACAAAATAAAAACTTTGTTTACAGCAACACAAGAGTTTATTTCCAACACTCCTGAAGAATTAAGATAAGATCTTATAAAACGACAATCTTGTTTTAATGAAAAATGGAGAAACTTCAATTTAAATTTACATTATTGCCCGGAAGTGATGGAAAGTCAAATGTGTATTCTATAACCTCAATAACCACTAAGGACAACAAAGTGTATGCAATACCTGAGGAGTTTCAGGCGGTTGGCCATCACAAAGAAATCATTAAAACCTCTGCATATAATAAAGTGAAGAATAGCTTAAAAAAAAGGTTCCAAACAAGAAGAGTCTGGATAACAATGACACAAGAATTGGCTGGAATTTATTTAGATGAAGACGGAAACGTGCAATTTGGAGATCAATTTTTAGAAGAAATAATAGAAGAAGAAGTGGCGCAGAAGAACGAGTCAGGTACACTAGAAAAATTATTTGAAAAGTTTATAGAAACCACGCAAGCAAATAGGCAGCAAAGTTTAAAATCAATTGCAGAAAAATTTGTATTAGAAAAATTTACTAGTAAAAATGCCAACGCAAATCTGTGGATTGACATTTTTGAAAAAGAATGTTTGCGATGTGAGGTAACATCGGATGAAAAAAAAATTGAAATACTCAGATTGTTTTTGGATAAGACCTGCGCTGACTGGTATAGTTCTATGATTATGAAATTGTCATTCAAATCTGAATGGTCTATATGGAAAAGCAAATTTTGTGAGACATTCGCCAATAAGGGATGGAACCCAGTCACTTACGCACTGTTTTTTAAATACAAAGATGGTTCTTTACTAGAATACGCTATAAAAAAGGAAAAACTTCTGCTGGAGATGAGACCATCAATTGATACAGGTACTTTGACAGATCTTATTGCAGCGGGATTACCAGAATTCATTTTAAACAAAATAGACCGAGAAATTCTAAAAGATACAATGGATTTATTTAATGAGCTGAATAAGCATGAACACTCGATGAATAAAAGAAATTTTGTGGCCAAGAGAAATTATGGAAATCAGAAGTCTTATGTTAAAACCGAAACAAAAATTCCATGCAAAATATGTGAAAAATTAAATAAGGGCTCGCGTTATCATTCTGAAAATTTATGCTGGTTTAAAGAAAAAGAAGAGGAAAAAATTAAGAAAAATTCCATTAGGCATGTCAATAATTCAGTAATTGAAGCAGAATTAAACGAGGCTGATCAAAAAAACTAATAGTAACACCATTGATAACTGTCAAACTAATTATAAATGATAAATTACAAATAAACGGAGTCTATGACTCAGGCTCTAATGTCTCTTTGATAAATTCAAAATTATT